>NW_024038324.1:0-63494 GCF_016077235.1 Cyprinodon tularosa
AAAGTTGAACTAAAACATCATTAGTTCCAACTTTTTAATTTTCTTTTGTCCAACTGTTTTTAATATTCTTTTTTGTTTCTGCATTTTTTATTTTATTTTTTATTTAATTTCCTACTTGCTTTGATTCTGTTTTATTTTTCTGTATTTTAATAATGTAAAGAACTTTGCATTGTCTTTGTACTGAATTGTGCTATACAAATAAATTTGCCTTGCCTTACCTAAGGGCACATATTTAAAGTCCTGGTCTTGTAATGGAGGTTGCTTTCCCCTAAGGGCATTGACGCCTCAGAGCTTATTCCCTGTCATTTTTTCCCGGAACAATCACTTACCTAGTAACACTTTAAATAACTCTTTTTCTTACAGTAAAGGACTCTGAAACAGACCTTTAACATTAACATGATTTAATATGGGGTTCAGAGAGTAATAGTAGAGGATTTTTAAAGCACTAGGCTCATGTTGTCGTTTGCATAAAAATAATGAAGATTAGCTAAAAAAACATTTCCTTTTGGTTCTTATTCTTCAGTGATATATGTCACAACTAAAGACATATGTTTCCTTTATCAAAACTAACCATTAGAAAACTGTATAGTTGTTTATACAGTCTATATAGGATATATCTATATTAGCTGACTGTATCTTCACATGCTTTTCTCCAGAGCTGTCATTAGGTTTAAGGATTTAGAGGTCTACCTACCAGAAAGTACAAAGGATGTAAACACATTTAATAGCCGGCACAAAATTATTACAGTCAGAGCTTTCAGAACAGTCTTGGAGCTTCTCCATGGCACCATCCCTTGATAACCAGCTTGGCCAGAATGTCTTGCTTTCCAGCAAGCCCCTCCGGGTGGAGACCCATAGTTCATCTGCTTCTTTGCCTTTTCCAAGATCCTGTATCTTGTCTGTCAAAACTCCAACTATACCACTTCATGAGGATTTACCCAACCTCCACGTGTCCTGGGTCAAGCCCTGTGTTGTACACAGTGTCGACCTGACCTGGCTTTATCCTCATTGCTGCCATGCCTTTTCCTTGCCCTCGACTTACTACTCTGAGCTTTCTGAATTCCGGACACTGACGTGGTTTTTGCCCTCTGACTATGACTACAGATTGTCGTTTTACCTCCACTGGATTCTAAACTCTCAGCTTTGACCCTGTTTTTGTCCCATGACCAACATGTTCTGTTTTTCCCTTGGGAAGCCAAGACAGAGAATTTGCCTCTAAGTGAGTTCATGAGTGTTCCTATGCCCTTATCTGTTCTTGTGAGCAGCATACTCTTCCACAAAGTGGTATGACATCACAACTGAACCAAGCATTATTTCTCCTCTCTGCACAGATTATGAGAAGGTTAGTGGCTTAATTTTTGTTTGCTCAAAACACATTGAGGTCCAACCCGGAGAATAAACTGATTTCTGTTTTTCTCAGAGCTCCCTCTTTTCTCTGCTGATTGGGTTCCTGCTCCTCGTTGAATGTTATTTGTTTGTGTAAAGCCAATTGAGGCTAGGTGACTGACTGCAGCCAAATATAGTAATAGGCATTCAGAAAGGTTTGGATGAGGAGCCCGTTGTTGGGATCCTCAGGCTTGCCCACCAGAGGGCGCCGAGGATCCTCTTCTGTTTTATGTTGTTTTCTGTTAGGACTGGAGTGTTGGGATCTAGAGCTGTACCACCTTTCTCCAGCAGAGTGCACCGTGGGTCTCCTGAAGCTGGAGCCTTCCAGCACACCTGAGACGCATCTACTCATCAGGAGATGTCCCCTTTATAATCAGCTGCCAGACCTTCCTTCGACGCCGCAGTGTTGATCTTAGTTTGGTTAGCAACCTGAGCCTCAGAAACTGAAAGAATCTTAGTTGTCTCAAGTGAGAGA
The DNA here is from genome assembly GCF_016077235.1 of Cyprinodon tularosa. Taxonomy (NCBI): domain Eukaryota; kingdom Metazoa; phylum Chordata; class Actinopteri; order Cyprinodontiformes; family Cyprinodontidae; genus Cyprinodon; species Cyprinodon tularosa. The sequence continues at coordinate 1,862 of NW_024038324.1, forward strand.
TCAGATTCTAACTCTCCTCTGTTTTGCCTCACAGGAAACCTGTCGCTAGCCTGAAGCTCTGGGAGAGCTGCCTCACAGGAAACCTGTCTCTAGCCTGAAGCTCTGGGTGAGCTTAACCTCACAGGAAACCTGTCGCTAGCCTGAAGCTCTGGGAGAGCTGCCTCACAGGAAACCTGTCTCTAGCCTGAAGCTCTGGGTGAGCTTAACCTGCCAATCTGCCCTGGTGAGCCAACCTGAAGATTCCTATGTGGATTCCCCTGCTGCTCTTAGTTAAGAGCTGGAAACTCTGATCAAGGCCTGCCATTCAAAGTCTGAAGCTAGACGCTGCAGCTGTTCGTGTACTCTGCTGAGCCAACAGTCTCTGGACCCAACGGTTCCCTCTCTCTCTAAGAGAAGCCCGGATTCAGTCAAGACTTCAGTGAACCAGCCCGGACCAGTTCCTGACCCAGTACATTATCTTGTGATTGTGAGACATTTAATAAACTCTGTTAAACTTTTACCCAGCCTCTAGTGGTGTTCTGCATATGGGCTTGAATCCTAAATCCATCATGACAGAACACTGCGGCCAACAGACAAGCCCCGCGGAAACATCCTCAGAAGCTTTCAGCAGAGTTTTCCGTTTCTTCAAAGAGTCCATAGACGAACTTCACACCATAACTCCACTCCGTGAACGGATTTCTGCAGCCAGTGTTATAATCTCCGAACTCAAAAAATATCCAGACCTCAACAATACCTTCCAACAAGCCGGATACTTGGACCAAATCAATAGAAGTATTCAGGACGCTTTCTCCAGACTCTCTTTTGGTCAATCTTCACCTACCTCCGAATCCAAGACTTCATCTGCTTCAGCTGCTGGTTCGCCTCTGCCTTCTGCCTCTTCCAGGCGTAGGAACCGCCGCCAGGGCAAGAAAACCACTCCTTCTCCGGCGGTTCTGCCTGACGCCTCCATCCTCCCTGTAGTCCAGCCAGCAGCAATAGTCTGTCCATCTACTCGCCAGGTCAGTTCCGTCCGTCTCAGCTCCCACCTTTCAGATCAACAGTTAGCTCAGTCAATAAACTTAAAGTTGGTTCACTAATCAAACCCCAAACAGCTAGAGCTCCACGCCAGTCAGAATATATCAGCAAATCTGTTTTTCTAGCCCCTGAATTTACCTGCTCTCCGTTTGCTTCAGCTCCAGAGTCCGCTAGCATACCGTCTCCCGTAGCCTCAGAATCCGTTAATCTTCTAGATTCAGTTAACACATCTGCTTCGTTAGTTTCAGAACCCGGTAGTGTCTTGGTTCCTCTAGCTTCAGAACCAGTAATCAGATCTGGAGCTCTAATTTTACAGCCCGTTAGCTGTTTAGATTCCCCAGCGTCAGGACCCGGAAGTAAAACCGTACTTCCTGTTTCAGAGACAATTAGCTTTTCTGCGTCTCCGGCCTCAGAACCCTTGACAGTCAGTGCTCCCCACATTCAGAAGTCAGACCTCTGGGATTTTTATTATGGGGATAGAGACGATCTCTTCCCCTTTATGCCACCTCATTTTTCTCTCTGTCAGCCAGAACAAACGTCACCATCCATTTATAATCCTGCTAGCCTAGACCCAGAACCAGTTTGTGAACCTGATAACAAACCAGTTAATTTTGCGTCCAAACCCATTTACACACCTGTTAGCCTTTTTCCAAAATCAGTCTGTCAACCTGAACCCTTTAGACCTGTTTCCATAGAACCCCGATGTAAGAAACGGCGTCGCCGTAAGCCAGCTCTGAGCCGTCTAGAGACCCCCTAGCCAGTTCTTAGCCGTCTAAAGACCCCTGAGTTAGCCCTCGTGCCCGTCTAAGACCTGATTAGCTCCTCGTGACCGTCTAGAGAACCCTGATCTCTCTGTGTGTGCCGTCGTAGAACCCCTAGCGCTCCTGTGGCGCCCATAGACACCTGAGCCAACTACTGTAAAAAGTGTCCGAAATTCAGGGTATGTGTTTGTTGCCACACAGTAGGGAGCACATATCTTCCAGCACACACCTCAAACACCCGACATGGACCCCTCGAGGCAGTAATAGTTCAAGACCCCTCCATAGAATGATAATGTGTCAGACATGGGCAGTAGTCTCCATCCCTCCTTGATGTTTTCTTGGATACCACAGGCCGACGAGTGGTCCTCCCCTGTTCCTGAAGCTGGAGCCACTGCGGTGTGTCCTCCCCTGTTGCCTGAAGGTGGAACCACAGTCGGTCTCGGATCCCCCTGTATTCCCTGAGGTGATAGGTACCAACAGTCGGTGGTCTCACCCTAGTCATAGAATACTGGAGAGCCTACAGTCCGTGCTCCACCCTCTGCGTCTTTCCAGATGTCGGAGCAACGACAGTCGGTGTCTCAACACATCCCCCTGTCCCGATGTGAGCCGCAATCGCGCGGCGCCCGCTTTCCTGCCGAAGGCCAGCAGTGGCGCGGCTCCTAAACCGTGTCCTGAACCTCATCGGGGGCCCTCTGTTCCTACCCGAGCACGCAAGCGGCGGCTTCCTGTTCCCGACCCTGAGCCGCAATCGGCGGGCTCACCACCATTTCCTGACCAAACCGTAGCCCGCAATCTGCGCGCTCCTCTGTTCCTGAGCCGACCCAATCGCGGGTCGGGCTCCCGTGTTCCAAAGTCCAGTAACTCAGACGGCGTCCGCTCAGAGCCTGTAACAGATCCCCCAGTGACCGCAGTTCGAACGGTCACCTCAGAGCCTGTTCCGAGTTCCAGGAGCCCAGGCGGTTCGGTCACCTCAAGCCTGCTCCATCGCAGGAGCCCCTTTCGACGTCTCCATCCTATCCCTTTCCTTCCAGGAGACGCTTTCGGGCCGGTCTTCCTCCGACCTGATTCCAGACCGCAGTCGGCGGATTCTCCACCATGCAGTTCCAGAGCCGCATCGCGTCTCCTTCAGTAGTCTGTTCACAGAGCCGCAGTCGGACGGTCGCTTACCGAGCCTGTTCCAGAGCCTGCTGTAACGAGGGACGGGGTACCCCGTCTGGGGTAACCTACTGAAGATGTCGGGAGCGTCATCCTCTTAGAAAAGAGCCTGCTTTTCGCCTCTCGGACCTCCGCGGCCGAGCCCCAGAGCGATCAGCTTCGCCTCCGCCCCGCGCAGAACCCACAAGCGTTCAGCTTCGACGCCAGCCCCCGCGCAGACCCCCGAGCGTCAGGTTCTGCCTCCGTGCCCCAGCGGTAGAACCACCGAGCAGACAGTCATTCGCCTCCGGGCCCTACGGCAACCCTCTGCAGCTTAGCGCCTCCGACCCCGCAAGCCGCCACCTAAGACATCTGCTAACGTTGCCGAACCCCTCGATGTTCCCGGCCTTCCAGAAGCCCTCGCTTGGACCACCCCCTCTGCCATGCGCGCCGCCACAAATCGGTGGTTACCCCCTAAGACGCTTGACTTCTTCTCCAGCCCTCGGATAGCCTTCCAGCGTTCACCTCGCCGTCTGCCCCGTGGTTGCCGGTCACACGCCACCTGAGCGCATCTCGTCTCGCCGTAAACCGGCCCAAGCGGCAGCGGCCCCCCTAGAAACGGCATCGCCTCCATGCCCAATGACCAACCTCCAGAACTTCTGCCACGCCCTCCTTCTCCGGCTCCCCGGCTGCGCCGCCCCTAATAAAACGGCCGACCACCTGAGACCTCATCCCCTGCCGTCTCCAATACGCCCGGCCACCTGAGACATTTGCCCTAGAAAATCCTTCTGGGATTTCTTTTGTTTTCATCCACCCGTAAGTGATCGTGTTTGTTCTGGAACTCTTTTTATTTTTTGCCCTCCTGGACCTTGTTTTCACCCTCCGCCCATCCCTGATGGGTTGTTTTTTGCGGACTCTATTTATCTGTTGTTTCTTTCTGCCCTCCTTGCCCTAGTGCCCCCCGCCCCCCCCTGGTGGATTGTTTTTTGTTTTTCTTTTTTTCTTGGACTTATGCAGAGGGCGCATTGCGGAATCCCCCTTGAGGGGGGCTCTGTATGATCACTCAGCTTCCCACCAAGGGCGCCGAGGATCCACCCTTCTGTTAATGTTTAATTTTTTCTGTTAGGACTGAGTTTTGGGACATCATGAGAGCTGGTACCTGCACCTTCCCCCAGCAGAGTGCACCGTGAGGTCTCCTGGCAGCCGTAGCCTTCCATCACCACCTGAGAACCAATCTACTCAGTCAGAGACTCCCCTTTATAACAGTCTGCCAACTTCTCTTCGACACTGCTGCAGTGATGATCTAGTTGGTTAAGCAAACCCTGAGACCTCAGAAACGTAAGGAATACATAGATTGTCTCAAAAGTGAAGATCAATTCTACATCACTCTACCTGTTGTTTTGCACTTCACAGATATCCTGTCGCTACCATGAACTCATGGTGAGCTGCGTCACAGGAAACTGTCTCTAGCCGAAGCTCTGGGGTAAGCTATAACTCACAGAAACCTGTCGCCATAGCCTGAAGGCTGAGCTGTGAGAGTCGGGTTCCATGCGGCAGGCAGAGCGACGCGTGGTAGTCTGGCTACGGATACCCTATGCGGAGCTTACGTCTGTGTGATATACATACGGTGGTTCCCAGCACATACGTTACTCGACATTGGTGTACAAAAGCTTCTAACCTTATTATACAATTACAACTCAGGCAACGTGCAAGATTCCTATGTGGATTCCCCTCTGCTCTTAGTTAAGAGCTGGAAACTCTGATCAAGGCCTGCCATTCAAAGTCTGAAGCTAGACGCTGCAGCTGTTCGTGTACTCTGCTGAGCCAACAGTCTCTGGACCCAACGGTTCCCTCTCTCTCTAAGAGAAGCCCGGATTCAGTCAAGACTTCAGTGAACCAGCCCGGACCAGTTCCTGACCCAGTACATTATCTTGTGATTGTGAGACATTTAATAAACTCTGTTAAACTTTTACCCAGCCTCTAGTGGTGTTCTGCATATGGGCTTGAATCCTAAATCCATCATGACACCCGTGTATGCGAATGAAATACCAACAGACCGGTAGTAGGTTTAAATCATGGTATTTAAATAGCAATAATATTTTTCTATAAGTATAAACAAAAAAATACAACAGGAAAACAAGAGTAGCCTAATAACAACAAAAATAAACAAATAAACCCTGATAACGCCCAAGAGTTTTTTTTTTTCTCTTATTCAAGTCTGTTTTCTGTCTTTTTTTTTTGTTGTTGTTTGCAGGGTGATTGATGCTCCATCAATCAAACAATAGTCCAACCTTTATTTTTAAGCCCATGATCCAAGGCAGTATGTAAGAAGTAGTTCACTTGAATTCAGTCCTGCCTCAAAGCTGCGGTGATCCAGTAGCTCTCCTTCCTGAGTTGAAACGGGGTGGAAAAACAACCTGATCTACACAAGGTCAGAAATAAAAACAAAAGTAAGCATTTTAACTGCTATCCAAAATATCTCAACATTCATAAATGCAAATCAATTTGTTACAAATCAATTCAATTCGGTTTATTCAAATAGCGCAAGTTCCTTTTATTTTTAGTTTTTTTTTTGGGGGAGGGTTCAGAAGAAAGTTCACATCCCTGCTTAAGAGCGCTACCTGTCAGATCTGTAAATGGTTTTCCATGCTTGCAACAAAATTAGCAGCAGTAGTGCAGTTTGGAGATGCAATCCACTTCTTAAATCTATCTTTGTGTCCTCTAATTTATCCATAAGATCTGCAATTTCACTTTTTCTCTCACTCCCAACTTTATGATCAGCTGCATATTTAGCATGCCTTCCCTGGAAATGCCTCTCAAAATGACTGTTATTTTTTTGACAACCTCTTAAAAAGCGAAAATGCAGGCAATCCTGCATTGATAATGAAAGCAAATTATCCCCTCCATTGTTCTTTGAATCCTCTGTTCTCATCAACTAACTTCCATTTTTCCCTTTGGAATCCATGGTCCGAGACACCCCGTCGCTTTCTTTGTCTGGAGCCGCGTCGCGCTGAAACGTGTGTTTCAGGCTCTTACCACTGATCTCTATGGCTATGACGCAAAGGTGTCCTCCAACAGATACTGTTATGTGTTTAAGTAATGAGCAATACTTAAATAGTTGGAGTGTATCAGATCATATGTATACTTAAAAAAATAGATTTCAAAGTTGGATTAAAAACCTCTGGTCAACTTTCGCTATATAGTAAAATATTAAAATTGTGAAAGTTTCAAACATAACAGGAATTAAGAAAAGCAACATGAAGGACTAAAAAAAAATTCCACATAAATTATCACTTCGTCTTATTTCATCTAAAGTTCGATCAGCAACTTCCTGTGAATTTTAGTAAATGAGGTCAAGCAAAACCACTTCAGCTATTTTTCTGCTCGTTGCACAATTGCTTTGGCCTATTTAGTTAACTTCATAATCATAAACAGCATCCTGTTGTCATTGACAGAACTTTGCTACATTGCAAGTTTTTCTGTTGATCGTCAGAACTTAACGTAACACTCCTGTCTCTAGAACTTTAGCCTACTTTTGAATATAAGAAATTTTAAAAAAGCTGTTTCTTATTAAAATATATCTAAACTTCATCTAGTAGGAACATTATGATATTTTTCACGTTAAAACCATACATTTCATAAATGGATTTTGGATATAGACCCAACACCAAATATGTTATGATATTTTAGATTTTCCTCTCAGTAATAGAATTAGAGCCTAATGAAGATGGATGAATAGAGAAGACAGGACAGGGATAAACCTGGGTTATTTTATGATAACCTACACCAAGCTCTGGTCAGCTCAAAAAGCTCTGTTTAATCCATCATTTACAAATATAAAGAAACTGACAAAAAAAAAAAAAAACATAAGAAAAACATGGCCTTCAATCTGAAATGAATATTTAGGCACAAGAGACTTAATCTAAAAGGATGATAAAAGGCCCATGTTAACATGAGAAGAGCCTCAGAGATCCAGAGCTACAGTAAGATAGGAAATTTGAAGACAGGAATTTTGGAATCCACAGTCAATAGTTGCCCAGATTGTGGAATTAAAAACAAGCTAAACAAATTAGATGTTTTTTCTGACAGTAGTTAAATCAACAGCTAAAGGCTGCCCATGCAGATTTCAGACTACATACAGTATACAATATAAAACAAACTGGTGTTTTCTTGGTCGTATAGTTTGCTGTTTTCAGCTGCTAAGGTGTATGTCTGAACAAGTACCAAATTCACTTTGTTATTCATTGGAAAGCATGACTGATGGTCTCTCTACCTTATTGTGACTTCTTGATGCGAGTGGTTTGTAATACTGCTCCATCAATGTGACAAATATTTCCTGTAAAGTTGCCCCATTTTTGTTTCTATGTCAAGACGTTACTGCATTTACACAGAAGTTATAAAGCCCAATGGCGTTTACCGCTGGTATCTATAAAATAATCACTTTAGAAGTGTTGAGAAAAAGAGGGAAGGGAGTAAACTATTAGAGGAAGGATGCTTGGTGAAATGTTTCTTTTGCAATGTTCTGTTAGTGATACAGAACATTGCTTGAGCAAGAATAGAACATTTTGTCTAAATGAACAACAGTATTACAACTTGAACCTTGTAAAATGTTCTTATAAATAAAACCCCCACAATATTCCTCCAAAATTCTGTAAAAGGTTTATTATTAAAATGTATTTAGAATCGATAACACATGTACCTTTTTATTTCTTCTCAGGTGTATTTAAAAAGTAACAAACAAATAAACAAATAAAAAAATTACAGATGAACTCAAATGTCACATATTTCAATAAAAAAGATAAATATCCAAATTACAAGAGTTGTCAATAAATATGTACGTTTTTTCGAGGAAGATTTTTTTTAAAAAGTAAAATAATTCTGCTCTTATGTGAACAGTTAAAATACCTTTTTTTAAATATAAAACAAAAATACATTATTCTGTTATCTTTGTTTGAAGTTAAAATGAGGTCCTATTTCTGAAGCACAAAAATGCCTTTACAGCATTCCTGTTGTTAAGAGGGTTTCATTGAGTTATATTATAATTTAATCTGTTTCAGGACGTTAAGGCAACCTTTCCCCCTGTTTTAGCCTAGAACAACGAAGCTCACTGATGAAAATTGAAATAAAAAAATCACTTATCCTCTTTGTGTTACATTAAAACAGCATTAATGCTATTCTACCTGTTCCACAGTGGCAAGAGTTTTGAGCTCTGGCTCGTTGGCCTCCGCCACACTGCAGCTTCTCTCATTGCTCTTTCCTTTAAAAGGTCTCCCAATTTTAATCGATAGCGTGTGCAGGACAGAGCTCTCGTCTGGTGAAGAACCGCTGCGGCCACTGCGGGTGAAAGTGGACGTGGTTCTGGACTCAGAGTTGGTGGCCTCAAAGAGTCTCCCCATGAAGCTGAGCCCCGCTTGGCGGATGTGCGAGCTGCCGGCAAAAACGTAGAGGATGGGGTTGACCGCACTGCTGAAGTAGGCGAAGGCTGTGACGTTTGGCCGGGCACTTGGAGTGCAGCTGGTTCCTGAATCATTGCTTTTGAATAAACAGGCAACCTAGGAGAGCAGAAAGAGATGAGGAATTAAAGATATTTTGGATGTCTTTGAATTGGGGTTCTGTAAGGAAGTTAAAAATGTCTATACATTGAACAGCTTTTTTTCTACATTAAGGGAAGTATTAATGCGGGCATACAGTCAGAGGAGCTGAACTACCTTTAAGGTAGGCCTACAGTAGTAAAGGCTTGCAACTACTGTACTAAGGCTTGCATTTAGGTCAAAATTGATAACATAGAAAATGCTAAGCATATTTGAAGGAAGATATGAAAAGTACGCTACGGATTATTATCCTAAAGCAACTTGTGTGCATGGTCTCCGTGATGATATTTTCTAGTTTTACTCGCATTCATTTATTTTGCGTCTTTTAAATTCAAAGTAAGCCTGTTGGAATGTATTTATCTTTCATAGTTCCTTAATACTTCTAAACTAGTTACAACACAGACTAAAAAGCTTGGAAAAAAATTTTTGGCTTCTTATTTCCTTGTGAGATAGATAGATAGATAGATAGATAGATAGATAGATAGATAGATAGATAGATAGATAGATAGATAGATAGATAGATAGATAGATAGATAGATAGATAGATAGATAGATAGATAGATAGATAGATAGATAGATAGATAGATAGATAGATAGATAGATAGATAGATAGATAGATAGATAGATAGATAGATAGATAGATAGATAGATAGATAGATAGATAGATAGATAGATAGATAGATAGTTGATGTCGGATGAAAGCATCCACAATCACCTCGATGATGTTGATGATGTGATAGGGCAGCCAGAATATAGCAAAGGTAATGATGATCAGCAAGATCAGACGACTGCCTTGTCCTCTGCGCTGAAACTTTGCACTTTGCAGTCTGCATATGACGGATGAGTAACAGGTGCTGATGAGGGAGAAGGGAACCAAGCAGCCCATGATGGTCTCAAATAGGTACTGGAAAACTCGGTGACCCACACTCTTCCAGTGGTATGGGATGCAAATGTTCAGACTGACGTTGTTTTTCATGATCTTGATGTTGCTGTTGGATGTAACAAAGAAATAAAAAAAAATAGCCACAGATTAACTCGGTGTCAACAAGTCAAATCAGAGTGGTCCTGAAGTGCATATCTTTGTTAAATTATATTAGTGTTAAATTATATTAAATACCCAGTGTTCCCTGTACAGAGCCCATAGGACGATGCCCACTTTATATCCTCTTTAAAAACCTTTTTTATTTTTTTTTATTTTAATCAAAATCCTTCCAAGAGGCAGACTTTACCAATAAAGTTTTCACAAGTACTTTAGGTTTTACAACACTTTATACCCAGGCTGGTGTCCTTGGAAACTCAAGCGTCATACCTTTCTAAAAACCTATTGCACATCTGTCACAATGTGTGTGTAACATGTTTATAAAAGTAGCGGTTACTTTTATAACCTATGTGCTTTTCACACTGTTAGCTTTATGAACTGCTACCTGCACAGTCGATTATTATTAAGCGCAAATGTCAATGACCAAAGGCTATGTCATAGGCAGAAGTAGCCCTAAAATGACAGTTCATACTTTTATTTGACTAGATTCACTTTTATGAACTAAAAAAACACATTTACAGCAATTTTGGCATTGTGCCAAAAGGACACAAGAACACACCAGATAAGTCTGAGACTACTGTAGAGAAGTTTAGAGCTTTGGATACATAAAGTTTCCCCAAGTTTTAACATCTTAAAGAGGACTGTAATTGCAATCGATTGAAAATGGAAGGAGTATCAGACCACTAAGAATCTGCAAAGACCTGTCCCTCTAAACTTTCAGCTCAAACAAGGAGAAGAGTGATCAGAGATGCAGCCAAGAGGCAGATGATCACTCTGGATGAACTGCAGAAATCTAATCTAATGCTGAGGCTGGAAACTCTGCACATAGGACAGCAATTAGTTGTATAATTCAAAAACCTGTCCTTTATGGACGAAATCATTTCTTAAAAATATCCATAGAAAGTCTCCTTTAAAGTTTGCCACAAGCCACCTGGGAGACACAGCAAACATATCGAAGAAGAAGAAGCCAAAATCAAACTTTACTGAAGGTTATGTTTTGCATGAATGCAACACAGCTCATCAACCTGAACACATCATCCCCACTGTCAAACATGGTGGTGGCAGTGTAATGTTCTTCAGCAGGGAAGATGGTTAAAATTATTGGGAAGATGGGTGGAGCCAAATACAGGATAATTTGGGAAGTAAACCTGTTGGAGTCTGCAAAAGACCTGAGACTATGACGGAGATTTATCTTCCAATAAGACAATGATCCCAAACATATGGAAACATCTACAGTGTAATGTTTTTTTGCAAGGAAGAATATGATGAAATGTCAGTCTCTTGATGTGCAAAACTAAAATAGATACACCCCAAGGGACTTGCAGCTGTAATCACAGCATAAGGTGGCGCTACAAAGTATTAACTCAAGGAGCTGAATCCTTTTACACTCACAGTTTTCAGTTTTTATTCTGTCAAAAAAGTTTAAATCGTCCAATAAATCCGACTTAGAGTCAGACAACTTATATTGTCATTTTGTATATATAGACTGAATACAAAACAACATTTCGCTTTTTACAGATTTCAGACAGCAAATGAGCAGCAGCTTAGCAGTAAAATTTTCATTCCATAAATTGCAACAGTGATCAAATGTAAACAGTATGAGACAAAACATCATGGTGCAAAACCCTTTGATATGGAAGTTCAGAGCATCTTTTTTTAAGTTTGGTTCTTTTTGGTTTGTTGTTATCAGTGTGATGCAGAGTCTGTGACTTGATTTAGATTTTTTTTTCAACAGTTCAGTTGTCTGATGGCAGTGAGGAAAAAGTTGTTGCAGAATCTGCAAGGGTACAAAAATTTAAATATTATATCCTTATGTTTGAAGCCTGAAATGTGGAAAAACGTTGAAGGGCGGCCTGAATACTTTAGTAAGGCACTGTACATTCATATTTAGTAAATCCCAATAATACTGAAAAGCTCATTTATTATATTGTATGCTTAATTCCTGCTTATAGGCTGTTATTTTCAAAAGTCTGAAACCTTTAATTTGAAAAAATATTTTAATTTAAATTCATATTCTAGTCTATCACAACTGAATTACCTCATCAAAGGTAATTCTTTATCAAAGGTAATTGGAGATTTACAGGACAGAATAAGAGCATTACAAGCCCTTTGAAAATGCAATGGCTAATTTTAAAACCAATTGAGAAGCTCTTCTAAAGCGGAAGTATATTAAAACCTACAGTTTTTCATAATAGATTAATTGAAGTTAAAATTGAAAGCAATATGGAGACAAATTAAAGTGGCAAATTTCATTAGGCTTCCCTTGCAGGACAGCGTTGCATTGCCATGAGCTAGCCCAGAAGCTGCACATTGCCACCACAATGTCTCTGCAGAGCCAGTTGTCAAGTTCCAAATTTCAGCACCAGCTGGTACTATGAGTAGAACATTATCTGACCTTTGGTTAGGCTGAGTTCAACTCTCACATAAGTTTTACAAATATGGCCAAAAAAGTGACATTGTTAACAGAAGTTGTGGTTACGTCTTAGAGGGTGGGGCTACTGTAAAGTGATGTCACCAAATAAATATGACAGTTTGCTGAAGAGTGTTCTCTTAGCAGAAGATTTGGAGTATATGGCGTCAAGAGTCTGCCAAAGTGCACAAACACAATAAATATTCCTACAAGGAGCTTTACTTCACACATAAAGTACTCCTCATCTGCATGTTTAACGTATTAATGGGTTACATGCCCTAATAGAGTACTTTTCTCTGTAAAAATTACAGCCTATCGAAATCTTGTCGACAACTTTGAGGCCTGGCACCACCAAACATAAACGAAAACTCAAGATTTTAATACGTTTTCATTTCGAAATTGCATTCAGACCAATTTTGAAACTGGTATGTTAAAATCCCAATAATCTTTTTAAGTCTGAAATATTTAATATAACTTTGACCAAATGGTTGACTTCCTGCTTAGCCAATATTTTATTTATCCCACCTCTATTTCTGTCATGATTTAAGGAGTTCTACCAGTGTTTCAGATCTATACTACCTAGATTTCATTCTCTTTCAAATTTGGGAGCATTCTAGAGCTGCTTGAACCTGTGAATTTTAAATCCATTAAATAGGTCCCTTTTGCAATAGTTGAAAGCTATCCAGTGCCGCTGGAACTAGTTTTGAAAAGGGGTGCTGTGAAAATGTATTTGGTTTTTTTTTTTAGACAGAAGACCTATGAGCCTATAGGCCTATTTAAAGTACAATTAAAATAAATAATTAAATTGAGATTCACCAATTTATTGTCATATACACTTCAGTGCACACAACCAGGGTCTGTAACACACAGACATCATCAGTTCAGTTAAGTGAATATATGCACTGTTAATTAAACTTCACAATAACACTATAAGAATGTAGATTTGGTCAACTGGCATGAACCTGAGTCACTGTGTTTATGTCAGATGTGACTCTAAAGCTCCAAAATCCTATTATGCAAACCACAAAGAAATAATTATATTACTATACTATGTTAAATGTTATTGAACAGTTCTGTATGCTGGTGAAGATTCTCAGTCATTCAGGTCTTGGTCATTCCAAAAAAAACAAAAAAAACAATCCACTGGATTTTGTTTCAAACTAACAAGTCCACCCGTTTGGACCCATTCGTCCGTTTCAATTTGCATGTTTTCTAAACAGAAACAAGGCTTTGATGGGCTACTGTATAAAACCTCAGAGTCAACGCTATTCATGACATTTTGAATGGAGAAAGCGTTTCTGTGCCATATTTCCTCCTTGTTTCTATCATTAGACTATGTAAATTTACTAGTCTGCTTCCGTGTGTCGGTTACCTCTTTGGTGACCACTAGCTTACATGACATTGCGATTACAACCTAACTTCCGTGTTTATTAGGCTTCAAAATAATTAAATAAAAATCGAAATGTACATAATATTGAAATAAATAAAGTCAAACTCATTTTCAAAAATATTTTAAAGAAATTTATAAATTGTGCAAAGTATTATATATATATATATATATATATATATATATATATATATATATATATATATATATATATATATATATATATATATATATATATATATATATATATATATATATCTATATAGATATATAGATATATAGATATATATAGATATATATTAGGGATGGAACGGTTTTTGAAAACCGTACGAAACGTTCGGTTCGACTGTCTCCGTTCGGTTCGTGTGTGTTGCGTTCGGTTAATGCGCTGCTCCTTTTTCTCATAGGCAAAGCGTTTACACTCCAGAGCAGAAGGTGGCGGTACGGCGACCAAACCACCAGTAGTAAACAAGAAGAAGAAGAAGCGAAGCAGCGTAGCCGGGTGTAGCAGAAAAAAATCAGTTGTTGTGGAGAATTGTGTGGGTATGGCGAGTGGGAAAGAACAGGAGTTGGAAGACCCGCCAGCAGCACTTTATAGGTCTGCTGTATGGGACCACTTTGCATTTAGAGTGACCTACGATGACGGCGGAAAGAAAGTTGTAGATAAAGGTGCAACAGTGTGCAAGCATTGTGCAACACGTTTTGTTTATGCTAACAGCAACATGACCAACATGTCATGCTAACCCCGAAATCCCATATACTCAGTCAGCGCTCCGCTTCGCTTCGTCCCGCTGCGCACCAGACCGCCTGCACAAAGCAAAGCCTACAGCCTTCGCTGTGGCTCCCATCCGCTCCGCTCTGAGTTCCTTGGAGATCGAGAGAGCATGCGCGAAATTATTAAATTCAAAGCAGCAAAACATGTGGAAATTATCCATGGTTTCCGTGGATCATTATAAATAATTACAATTCATAATTTTTTTTTGATTTTTTTCATTAATTTCATACATTTTTATTTTTCATTAATTTTTATTTTTTTATTTTTTTTCGGTGTAACAATAAACATATACCTAACCGAACCGAAAACCGTGACCACGAAACCGTGAACCGAACCGAGGATTTTGTGAACCGTTCCACCCCGAATATATATATATATATATATATATATATATATATATATATATATATTTTTTTTTTTTTTTTTTTTTTTTTTATCTCCCTCTCGCCACTAGGCCCACTTCCCGTGGCCATGAAACTCTCCAAATTTTGGTGAGTTTTTTATTTGTTTGGTCTTCCAAAAGATAATTTATTTTTCAGGGGAATAACAAGCATTTGAAAATAAATGACCTTCTCTTTGGTTTTACTGCTGGGGCCTAATAGTAGTGTTGATTCAAAAACGGGATACCCTTTTAAGGTGGTAGCAAGGTTTTGATGCAAACTAAGAGGAAGCTGACAGATTTTGTTTGTTTATTTCTGCAAGGATTGACTTAAGACATAGAGGAAAAGGTGTTCAATGTTGGGTTATGCTTTTAATTTAAATCAATATAAATACCTTAATTCAGAAATTCTTTTGTTTAATCCAGTGGTCTCCAACCCTGGTCCTCAAGATCTACTGTCCTGCAGATTTTAGATGCATCCCTGCTTCAACACAGCTGAATCAAATGATTGATTAACTTTTCAAGCCATTCATTTGATTCAGCTGTGTTGAAGCAGGGATGCATCTAAAATCTGCAGGACAGTAGATCTTGAGGACCAGGGTTGGAGACCACTGGTTTAATCTAATGTTTGCTTTTATATAATAGCTCCAAGTTACACTATATAATTAGAATTGGTTTAGTTATAACTGTTTGTTTTATAGTTGCGAACGAAAAGTGAACAAGTTAACTCCAAAATGATTGAAACCTGTAGCAGATTTAGTTTGATTTGGTTCAGTTTTGAAATGAGACAGAATATTTTTTCAAAACTGAATGTCAACGATTATCTCATTTAACAATGAACAAATCTTTATCCGCAGTAGTGCACCAGCCCTTCCTCTAATTACTGAGTAGCTTTTATATGTTCAACCGTAATTTAATCATGTTTCTTTGGTAATGAGCCCTTGAACTCATGACCTCTGCAAGGCCCCTTACCCTAGGTTTTTGCTCCATCTGTAGATTCTTTATCGGATTAAAGTCACGACTCTGGCCTTGTCACTCCAAAATGTAATTATTACTTCTTGTATGAAGATGGTGAAAGTGTTAGGATTTTACCTTAATCTAAATCTGAAAGCAGTAAAACCACTTTGGGATTAACTTCACGAAAATTCTTAGTGAATCGTAAAAAACCTTACATTCAATTGTCCAGTGGAAACTTATTAGTTTCTAGTTTAGAACTTTGTAGAAATTTTGGAGCTTGTGAACTTTATTATCAAAGGGAAGTCGGATAAAAAGAATTAAAAATAAAAAAACGTGAAAAAAAAAGAAAAAAGAAAAACTAAATCTCTAGTTACAAGAGAAATTTCAATTAAAACCTTTGTGAGTGATTGTCTTACCTGCGGTAGAAAGCCATTGGTATGGACAGGACAAAAGCCAATACCCAGACACCAAGCAGAAGAAACAGCAGGGACTGCTTGGTTCTCATTCTCTGGGACACAAAGGGTTTAGTAACAGCCAGCCAGCGGTCCATGCTCATCAGACTAATGAGGTAAATGGACACATACATGTTCACACTGGACAGGTAATGCACCAGTTTACATGCAGCGGAGCCAAACTCCCAGCCCTTCCCTCCTGCCAGGAACCGAAGGAACAAGGGGGCACTGAGCAGCACGAAGCCGTCAGCCACAGCCAGATTCAGCACCAACAGGCACGTCACTGAGCGCTTCTTCACCCTGCAGAGCACCGACCAAATGACAAACATGTTCCCAAGGAAGCCCAGCACGAACGCCAGAATCAGGATGGCAATGCCAATGCGAGCAGAGATGCTAATGGGAAGGAGTGTGGAGCCAGAAGAAGAGGTCTGCTGGAAGGGGCTAGCAGTGGTGATGTTCATAATGGATCCAAATTCCTTATTCCTCTAAGAAATGGCTTCAGCAACCATTAAACCCTTCAAAGCTGTTATAGAAGGAAAGGGAGGAAAGGAAATGTGTGTTAAGAATGTCCGTTAATGCTGCAATAGTTGTGCAATGAGTTTTTAAATCTTTAAAGTACAGATCTTTCCTCTTTTTAGAATAATTTAATTGGACCAATTTTGAAATAACAATGACATTATTCCAGTACATCACCTAAACATAAGAATTTTCTCAAAATAAACATAATGTAAGGCTCTCAATAATAGCTTCTATAACATGGATGTGGAATAAACCAATTAAGTATTAAATAATAATTTATTATTATTATTATTATTCAATAGCTTTTATACTTTTTTTTATCTTAAAGACTAAGAAAGAGACATATTGAGGACAAAATAGCCAAATACATTTCTTTCAAACTTTTTCAGTTAAGGTCATATGAAATAATTTGTATGAAACTCACCTTGAAAATATATATTTTCTCTTTATTTGCAACCATAAATCCTCTGTCAAGAATTTCCTCCTTCTCTCCACCCTGCTCACTGGCTCTCTATGCGTTCTCTGCCGACTGTGTGATGAGTGACTAAACTCAATTTATTGGGTAAGAACGGTCATGTGAGGGGAAATCCATTGACCACAGGAAAATAGCGTGAACTAGATGGATTGCAAAGTCGTCCTTGTTCCTCTTACTCACTTAATTTGCTATTTATTTTGTTTTTGCCGAATGATGCATCTATACTTATATCGGAACTTGTTTGAAGGTTCATCAGACTGTTGGCAGCAAGAACAGCTGCTCTCTGTGGTACAGGGTTTGCTCATCAAATTTCCAGGAAATATAATATGACACAAGAAGGAAGTTTAAGAGATGAACAGCTTAATCAAAAAGACAAGAAAAAACAGTCCAGCTGAAATGATTGCATTTTCTGTTCCACTCAGCCAGTAAGAAAAGAAGATTGTATTAACTTGTCTAAAGCTAATGATTTTTATTTTTTATGGAAGATTAGTAATGAACATCCTGAGATTTCATCATGGGGGTGAATACGTCAAGTATGTGATTATTCCAGTAAACTGAATCGACCGTGTTCGTACACAAGCTCAGTTCATAACACTGTCTTGTTCGCTGTCTTTAGTGTTGCAATAAACCCTTTAAAGCACTTTCTTGTTTCTACATCTGTGTCAAGCAAATGAACAGGATGTTTTCAGTTTCAGACATAACAGTGATGCATCAGGTTTATCATGGTTTGCGTCATGATCTCTGTTTGGAAACTGCTCAGTTTTATATAGCAAGTAAAATGTTTATTTGCTGCTAATGCTTAACTCAGCTTTCATTCCTGTAAACAATTCAAACCATTGTAAGTTTTTAGATTAAATTCAGTTAAAATAATTTCAATGCAATCTAAATAAAATCAGTCCTTTAAATGTTAACACTTGATAATTTCACTAAAACATATATATGTCCTTCAAGAGATATATTGCATATTTGTATATATTGTTCCTCCTGGTTACCCTTACCTAGTTAATAATAATAAGATAGGGGAATACTTACCTTAGCATTGTCCCTTGGATTTTAGGACCACTGCCTTTTCACCTATTCCCAAGTAGGCAGTCAGAGAGTTTGTTGACATGCATTCATGTTTTTAGCACACCCCAGCGGAAGACATAGAGCTGAGCATTGCTAATGATGATGATAGTATGGGCAGATATATTATGATGGAAATGTCTTTCACCAAAGGCCTGGACAATGGTGGTACTGGAAGTAAAGGAGGAAGGGAGATGAATGAAGTCCATGCATTTTTTACTTCAAGGCTGGATTATTGTAATTCTTTACTATCAGGAAGTCCACCAAAAAGGGTCGCTGGGTGCTGTGAATTTTTTTTTGTTTTTCCTTTTGGAAGAAAGACCTCTGAGTCTATAGGCCTATTTAAAATACAAATAAATAAACAGATAGTTGAGATTCATGATTTTACTGCCATATGCACTTCAGTGCACACAACTGTCTGTAACACCATGAGCTGTCATCAATTCTCAGGTGAATATATGCGCTCTCAATTATATAGTCACAATAACACTATAACAACGTAGATTTGCTACAGAAGCATGAACCTGTGTAATTGAGTTTATGTCAAACATGACTATATTAGATTCAAAGTCCTTTTACACAAACCACAAGGAAATAACTGTATTATTATACTATTAAAATGTTACTAAACAGCTCTCCACATCCATGACACAAAGAACACAAGATCAAAATGGATAAAAGTTGAAAATAACACTCTTTAAAATAATTTGGTTGGGTTAAACTTCAAAAATAGATATGAAAGTGCTCTTCAGGACCATGCTCTTACTATGAGCTACAGGCAGGGTACCCTGGTTACACGCTAGGTTGGTTTGCGGGTGCTGTCGCTGGGCCTGCCAGTGCAATCGCCATCAGAGGCTAGTGGACAGTCTCCTCACTCCAGCTGCTCTCAGTTGTCAAGGTTGTGGTACTAGTGTTGTTTCTCACTGGTGCTAGTTTTCAAAAAAAAATCTGAAATGTGTTTCCATATATACTCCTTGTGTCTGTCAATAGACTATCTAAATTTACTAGTCTGCATCTGCGGGTAGCATACCTCTTCACACGGCGATCATAAGCTTTCTTGGCTTTGCCATGACAATGTAATTTCAATGAATTTGTTGCTTGGGCCTCAAAATATTTAAATGAAAATCCAAATACACGCAATATTTAAAAAAAAAAGGCAAGATCAGTTCCCAAAATGTATACACTGTGCGCAGAATTATTAGGGAAGTTGTATTTTTGAGGATTATTCTTTTTATTGGGCCACAATTGTGTTATCAATCAACCCAAAAGACTCCTTAATATCAAAGTTTTATATTTTTGTTAGTTGGTGTTTTGTTTTTGTTTTTAGATTTGGCCATTTTATGAGGATGTCTGTGTGTGCAGGTAAATATTACTGTGCAGAATTATTCTTTATAAAATTATTTAATTATTATAAAATATTATCATGTCTCTGTGTTAAAACCCCCAAGCATACGCAGATAAACCATCTGGCATAGCAAACTGTAAGATTAACTGATGATTTTTTTTGTTTTTATAAAGATGTTCTTTTACCCACAAGTAAAGCAAACAAGTAAAGGAAGAAAAACATTGAGTCACTGTTAAATTGGACTTTCTGAATGTATACCTGTACCTATTGAATTTTAACCTCAGAGCTGATGTAACAGTTACTGTAAAGGAAGATTTTTGTCGACCCTGATTTTTTGCATTTGGCTGATTGACAGGAAACCTTCACAGGAAAACAGTCAGCAAGAACAAACAATGTGTGGGCTGTAAAAGGGGAATATCTGCTTGTCAGGACAGAAAGTCCAACAGGTAATTTGAAGACAAGAACTTTTAGCTGAAAAAATAGGCAGACATAAATTATTCTTTGTGAGTGAAATAAAAAAAGTGTAACATAACACTTTCTATCTATCTATCTATCTATCTATCTATCTATCTATCTATCTATCTATCTATCTATCTATCTATCTATCTATCTATCTATCTATCTATCTATCTATCTATCTATCTATCTATCTATCTATCTATCTATCTATCTATCTATCTATCTATCTATCTATCTATCTATCTATCTATCTATCTATCTATCTATCTATCTATCTATCTATCTATCTATCTATCTATCTATCTATCTCACAAGGAAATAAGAAGCCAAAAATTTTTTTCCAAGTTTTTGGTCTGTGTTGCAACTAGTTTAGAAGTATTAAGGAACTATGAAAGATAAATACATTCCAACAGCTTCAGGAAAGGATACTTTAGGGGAAAACCCAGGTATTAGATTGGAAAATTGAAATCTATTTTACATGAGCTTTTCTTGTGAACAAATGGCATGTACCCTATATAAAAGATACGTCTGTATGGTTGTTGAAGTTTTCACCCATTTCCAGTGCTTGTTGCTGTCGAAACTGTTCAATGTTCTGCAGCATAAAAAAATTATTGGTGCCTCAATCTGCAACTAGCAGTTAGGCTGAAATTGAATTCTGACCTTTCAAATTTAGATAGATTTTGGGTACGTAAAAAATAATTTCAAGCAATTTGTACATTGTATCTGCTTTAGTTTGCGCTACAATGAATTTAATAATTATGAAACAAAATATATACAAAATATCTTGCAGCTTATATATTCAGAAAAACATTGCAGGAAAACTTTTGATTGAAACTTTTAAATCATTTAGACATAAATTACAAGTTATGTTTTAAGCTATACCCTAAAATGGCACAGGATTTAAATTAATAAAAAATAATTCATTATGTATTTAAGTAGTTTGTATTGAGATACCATTAAATCTAAGGGGTTACCTTTTTGGGTACAAGACTCTTTGTGTTGGTCTTACATGACCAGAAAATAGATTCAAAACCCACATTTTCAGCTGTTTGAAAAAAGTGACATCTAGTGGCAAGAAATATAGATAAACATTTTAGGCCTGGAGGGGAAATATAAAAAAGTCAGTTGAAGAAAATGCAGAAAGACCTTCTTAGGTAACAGTAGCATCATAATATAAACATTAGAGGGATGATAAATTGAGACCAATATTCTCCTTTAATATAAATTATTTGCTCTGACACAATAAAACATATAATCTTTTTGTTTTATAAAAACAATTCTGTAAAAATAGAACTATTTAGAAACTTGGGGAAAAAATACATATTTTTTAGTGAAACCTTGGCAAATGAACAGGATTCCAAAACACTTCAACTCCACCACTTGAGGCAGGTGCTCTTCTCCAACCTGAGGGGGAAGCCATTTTTTTTCGGTCGATAGCCATAGTCTCAGACCTTGAGGAGCTCACCCTAATTACAGCTGCAGGATTGGCAGGAATAAGAAAGCACAACCGCATCGTCCACAAAAATGCATCTATGGTCATGAAATCTAATGACTGAAGTTCCCAGATGCAAGCAGCCAAAATGAGCTTCAATTGGGTCCTCTCTTAGGGTGAGTAGTTTGGCAATCCTTGAAGGAGAACATGGATAGGAGTCAGCTAAGTCACTTTTGCGGATGCCCCATGGACGGCTCTTAGGGAGGTCTTTCAGGCACTTCAAACCAGCAGGAGGCTTAGAGGACCGCACAAGACACACTGGAAGGATTATGACTCTCAGCTGCCCTGAAACACCTTAGAATTCTCCCCAGAGAACCTGGAGGAGGTTTCTAGGGAGGGGGAAGTCTATGTTGAGAGTGTTTTCCCCTGCAACCTGGTACCAGATAAGTCTAAGATGACTAGTACAAGTGAAAATACCTTGGCAAAGGTTATTATGTAAAGTGGAAAAAAGGACTAAATAAACATCCTAAGGATAATCCATCGGGAAAAACTTATACAAAACTACTGCAGATGCATAAATATTTATATTTATATGAACCTTAAAAATGGTCAAAATTTGGGATGCAGATCTTGGAAGATTGCTGCGAAGTTTATGCATTCTGGACTCTACTCTGCTGTTCATTTTATATTGCAATATTTTCTTATGCACCATCAACAACATATTATGAGATGGGGTTAGAGCAGTGCTTGACCTTTAAGGAAGGCTGCAGGGGATACCCAGTCTAAATGCCACAGACTGCAACTCTGGGACCCTGGGCAGGACTCTTATCCTGTTACCGTATCTGTGTGTCCCAGAGCATCAAGTAGATGTGACTATGTGCTTTCCAGCACTCAGCTAAATATTAGGAGTTGTTGTTCAGTTTTAAGTCTTCATAAAGTATGCTGAAGTTATGACTGGACGCAATGAAGATTGAAAGATTTAAGTCACTCTATTTCCCATTTCTTGTTGCCTTCACATTAGAACTTGAGTTTGTAGAAGAGTCTCCTTCTTTGTCTTTGAGCACAACTTCTGCATCTTTGTCTTTGTCTTGGCTGTTCTGGCTGCTCATGCGGCTCTTTCTACCGAAGTCCAAAGCCGTGCCCTCGAACAAGCGAGCCATGAATTCCAGCCCCTCCCTTCTGATGTAGGACTTTCCTGCGAAGAAGTAGAGCACCGGGTTGGCACAGCTGCTGATGAAGGCGATGGTGGAGGTAACAGCACGACCCCTTTGCCATATTAAACCCAACCTGGTAAGAAAAAGAGGGTAAGAATTTGAGAAGGGAGTGAGATGAAATACTCCATGCCTGAAAGAAGCTGGTAACACTTGACTCTGTTTTTAGAGACAAGCTTCTGTTAATGTGACATTGTGAATTAGTTCTGCAGTAGTTTAAGTTTACACATCACCTGTAAACAATATAACAAATGTTATTTACTTTCGCATTTTTCAGCATGTGAAAAAGTTTGATTTTCATTCAGAGCAATATCATCGCCGTATAATGAAAATTTTACAAGGGATTATGTTAGGTACAACACATAGTTATGTCATAATCCTGGTGCTGATGGTTGTTTTTTTTTCCTCTGCTCCTGCTCACCTGCCTAATTGGACCTGTGACTGATTACTGCCAATCTGATTCACCTGCTCCCTGCAGCTATTTAGGCTGTTTGCTTTCCTGACATCAGCGTCAGATTATTCAGCCTGTGTCAGAGTGAGTTACCCAAGCTGTGAAAGTAAGTGTTCTGTTCTGTGGAATTCTTCTCAGTTTTTTGCCCATGTGTTTTTGGTTTTTGCCTTTTTCCCTGTATGCCCTGCTCAGTTTGGTTTTTGGCCTGACTGCCTGGATTTTGCCTGTGATCGAACTTGGACTGTTTTTCTGATCTCAGCTTGGATTCTCCCTGGATACCTCTTCGGCTCTCGGATAACCTATCACTGCACTGGACTGGTTTTCGGCTTCGCATAATCTCTCACGGACACAGTAGCTCGCTCTGCGTCGGCTGGCGCCGGCTACCCTGTGCTCTGAAGCGGTAACGACCGCAAGCGGTGGACTGTCTCCCCCCAGGTTTCTCCTCTCTGAGTTTCAGACTGAACTCTCAACCAGGTCAGTGACGTTTTGTTGTCTTCTCCACTCTTCATTCTTGTCACTGACCTGAGTTTCCTGTCTCAGCAGAGAATCAGAGAACCCTCTCTGAGGAGTTTCCATCGTCCTCTTTTTGTTGCTTATTAAATAAACCTGTTTTGAAACCTTCTGTTTGTCTGCTGAATATTGGGTCCAAGCTTCAATGCGTGTTACAAGTTATATTCCTTTAACACATACATTCTAATACTTTTTTTTTTTTTATAGTGAAAAGGACCACTTCTATACACTGTCTTTTGCTTAAAGGTGGACTTTGGTTCCCCGAAAATCAGATATTCACTACGGTATGAAACTTGAATTATTACAATAAATGAGACTGAAATGAGGGACCAATGCTAAAAACAGGCCAATAATCAAAAAGTTTTTTTTTTTTTTTTTTTTTACAATTTCAAACTTGCAACTAGGATGTGTCTGCCTTAATAGGGTATTTGTCAGGTTTAATGAAGGACTTACAGGCAACTGAGGCAAAAATCCAAAATACAAATACAGGGGAAAAAAACAGAATCTAGGAAATATCAGGGAAAACATACATGAGTAGCCTTGAAAAGACGAGGAACCACCACTAACTAAACAGGGAGAATACATATATATATTTTATGTCTTTTATATATATATATATATATATATATAGGAGGCATAAAAAAGACTGGACTAATGACCTGACAAGGAACAGGTGTGAATGGAAGCTTTTAGACAGGCATCCCCAACCTCGGTTGTCGAGGCCGGCTGTCCTGCAGGTTTTGGAGGTTTCCTTGCTCTATCACAGCTGATTTTAATTAAAAGCTGATTAACAGGCTTTTGCTCAACTTCAGTCATCACAATCAGCTGTGCTAAAGCAGGGAAACCTCTAAAACCTGCAGGACAGAGGCCCTTGATGACCGACTTTGGGGATGCCTGCTCTAGAAGGAAGCCAAGGGGAAAGGAAACAAACATGAGGGGGGGGGACAGAGAGTCACTTAAGAACAAAACACTGCTAGAAAACAACTACAAATACAAAGAAACAAAAAATTCATTTAAACAGAGGACAGAACCCTGGTAACCCAGTATTAATGCATCTCTAAAGTTTTTGTTGTAGAAATACATGCACTTGTTCTTACAGCACATTGTCGATTTTATGTTTCATTAAAATATTTCATGCTTAGTTTTTTGTTGACCTTGTACAAATATTCACAATGACAATATTATGGCTCACCTATACTTCTGATTGACTCTTTCTTTCTCTCTCTCTCTCTCTCTCTCTCTCTCTCTTGAATGGAAAATTAAATCTTAGATGGTAACTTAAGATAATAGTTTCCTGAGCTCTCCAGATCTGATTGTTGTAAAAAGATGAACCCTCCTTTTTTGACAAAACTAAAGAAGAGACTCCATGATTCAGGGTACATTATATATCTTGCTTATTAGCCATCGGGAATTTACTATAATTCAACCAACTCACAATAACATAACATGACATCTGTTTTTTTTACTTTAGGCAAAGAAGAATGACTTCACAGAATATTTATATTCTTCACAGAAGAATATTAACTTCACAGAACTTTACTTAGAAAAAAAAAAATAACTAAAATCCTTTGAAGTATTTGAAAAGAAGAGTATGTTTAGTTAAACACCTCTACAACTGGCATAAAAAGAGGAGGATGAAAAATAGAATTAATTTAAATAATTTCCCCATAACAGATAGTTAAAGCCAGAATTCTAAAAAGAAATGTTCTTGCAGATTGTATAGTCGGGCCACATATAAGACATTATACATTATGAGACACCAAGATGTGTCAGCCATTGTTTATATTATCTGCTGGCTTTATTAAACAGGAGGCTAAACTAATATAGACTGTTAGAAATTCTGATTTATTATTTTGCAGTCAGACATATATAAGCAACTGAGTTGGAGCAAAACTGGAAAAAGGAACCAGTAGAGCACATTGGTCTACTATCCTAATTAAAACATAACTTAGATCCTGTGCAGTCATGTTCACGCTAACTGGTTTTCCTGGATCGG
Source organism: Cyprinodon tularosa (assembly GCF_016077235.1). Classification (NCBI taxonomy): domain Eukaryota; kingdom Metazoa; phylum Chordata; class Actinopteri; order Cyprinodontiformes; family Cyprinodontidae; genus Cyprinodon; species Cyprinodon tularosa. The sequence goes on from NW_024038324.1 coordinate 27,224, forward strand.
TTGACAGTCTGTCTGGCAATTATCAATGGCAGTTATTCCACATGTCCCACAATGATATATAGCACTTGTCAGTAAATTCTGGCTATATTAATGCATCTTGATAATTTCATTCAATCATCCAAATTCACATTTCCTTACTGCTTTAATGTTATAAACTATTAGAAACCCATACAGTCATATTTTGCGCACATTAGCTAGATGGAGAAAGACTTTGCATGGAACTGCATTGGGTGACCTGTAGTTTTACACAAGATTGATTGATTTTTAGCCTTAGTCTGGTCTGCCTGCAAGAGAAGCACATTTCCTTGTGTTTCAGGTAGAGAGAGTCAGAGCCCGAATTAGTCATTTGTAGAAGAACCTTGTTGATTTATTTGGAGAGCAGAATTGTACATTAATCAGCAAAGCCAAACAGCTCCTGGGTCTGGGTGGATTGGTGAAAAAGGCTGAATTTCCAATAAACAAATTACTTAGAAACAGTTGCACCCTTGAGCAAATAGAAAGCATGCATATTTGGGTGGAATCACTTACAGTTTTTTTTTTGGTGACTCTTCCGGAGATAAAGCCCATGCGACCTGGGAGGGTTAGGAACGCAGAATTACATAGTTATTACCAAAAGATTGAAATTGATAATAAAGGTATATGGATATAACACTTAACATTGTCTCATATGCTAAGAGAAACATACTTGCACCATGTTGATGACGTGGTAGGGCACCCAGAACAGGCAGAAGGTCACCACGATGGCCAGGATGAGCTTTTCACTTCGTATCCGACGGCGAAATTTAGTCTGCCGGATCTTTCGCAAAATGAGAATGTAGCTGACTACAATGACTCCATAAGGTATTACAAAGCCCAAAACGAGCTCAAGTGTGTACTGCAGAACCACCTGTGTGTTGGGGTGTTTATAAGAAGGGATCAGGGGTAGAAATAGGAAATAAAAAAAATAAGTTTTGCTCATTTAATATAGAGTTAATGTTAAAGGGAGAAAAATGATCTTCCAAACTTACCTCGCCGTTTGTGTCATGGAATGAATCACAAACATAACCTGGATGGTTCTTTTTACACCTAACGTTTCGGTAGATTAGCGCAGGAATAGACGCAACAATTACGAGCATCCACATCACTCCTAACACTCTCAAGATGGTCCTCTTGCCAGTGATTACGCTGATACGTTTGGGCCACACCACCGACACCAGCCTGTAAACGCTCATCAGCATTATCAGCTGGATGGAAGCGTACATATTGGCCAAACAGAGGTAGAAGAGGACTTTACACATCACATTCCCCAACACCCAGTTCATCATAACCAGGTAGGCGATGAAGAAAGGGGTAAGAGCCATCAGAGAGCCATCCGCGATAGCTAGGTTGAGGATGAGGAGGGTAGTGACAGATTGCTGTCGGGCTCGTGCCAGGATGCTCCAGATGACGAATAGTAGCTTTGCCTCGTCTGTTCCTGTTTGGCTGTGACGTCATCCTGGAAAGAAACATCAGCTGTGCTGCTTCTATCAACACCCTTGTTTATAGATGTTGGAGATCGGCCTGTTTTCCAGTGTGGTCCTGTTTCTCTGACCGTGACTGAGTGGATGTGCTTTCTTCGTCCTCTGGCATGGGAGCTGCCTTGGAGCTCGTCTGCCTGGCTGTGTGTTTCCTGGACGGGGCCGCCTTTTACAGCTGCTTTTTGTATCTCTGCTTCTGTCTCCTTGAACCCCAGTCGGCCTCGGCAGATGGCCGCTCACACTGAGCCTGGTTCTGCTGGAGGTTTCTTCCTGTTAAAAGGGAGTTTTTCCTCTCCACTGTCGCTACAAGCATGCTTAGTGTGGGGGATTGTATTTGAGTCAATGAGTCAATGCAATCAACTGGTTTTCCTTAGATAGAAAACTTTGTATCAATTTGATCTGGTTGAACTGTAAAGTGCCTTGAGATGACATGTGTTGTGAATTTGGCGCTATATAAATAAACTGAATTGAATTGAATTGAATTGAATTGAATATATTTCCAGGACATCCCAACAGGAAAACAAAGGTGAGGATGAGGGCGCCGATGCTTGTAGCTGATGAACTACTTACAATGGTCTCATTCAAGCCTGTAGAGCAGCTATGGTTGAGCCTCATTTTTATCTAGAAAAGAGAAAAATTGGTTTAATGGTTTGCTTAAAGAGGGTTTCATTAATTTTCCTAGCATTAAGAATTACCATAAATTAATAATTAAAAGAGCAAAAGTTCTTTTTTTCCAGAAGTATTCTTAAAAAAAAAACACATTTAGAATCGTCTGTCAAAGGAAAGACGCAGTCAGACTCATGAGAAAAAAAAATACGGACATGAGCGTTGGACATGAGTTATCTTCTTGCTTTAAAGCGTAAGACAGCAGCACAGGTTTAAACTGGGACTCTTAATTCCTGAACAACAAGACCAGACGTGAGCATTGGAGCAATGCAGTAATAGTTGCTTTGTGGATCGGAGCGATCCACAAAGCAAGAACTTGATTTACAGCAAGTTCTGTATCGACAAGCATGGTAGGGCAAAAGTTTCTGCACCATCATAAAAATAAAAGCAATGCTTGGATTTAAGTATTTATCAAAAACATTAAAGATAAGAAATCATTCTGCAAAACTGAAATCATCTGCAGAAAAATAAGCATATATCCTTCTGCATGTACTGTTTACCAGTTTAATCTTAAAACTGTGAACAGACATGTTGCCACTTAAATTTAGAAACAGTGTAGAACATGATGTACACCAGAATGCCTTCTGGCCAAGAGAAAATAGATAAAAATAGATGAAATATTTGTTGTTGACTAGTTGTAACTTAGAAATAGCTTTAAAACACACTTTCATATTTGTGCTGGAGTATCAGCTTTTTTTACCACAACAAATATAATTTTTTTCAACTGATTGAAACCAGATAAGCATCACAACAGTCTTAGGGTGATGACTAATGTCAGCTGAGGAGACGAAACCTGCAGCTTTAAATGAACATTCAAAGACCCATCCTATATTTAAGATAAATTTAAGGTTAGGGTCTGACTTAGAATCATACATTCATCAGTGGTCTGCTAAGCAGCTATGTTTTAAACATAGTTTTTTTGTTAAGCAAGAACATCAGCAGCCTTAGCTGTTCTTTGCAGTAAAGCCACGTCCATCATTTAAAATTTCTGCTACGTTCAAGAAACCAGACTTGACTGGACTCAGCTTTTTTCTGACTTTAGTTTTCATGTCACATAACAAGCATCACACTTTGTTTGCATTGTTTCTAAATCAGGCATAAATGCCTTTACTGAGCGCTTAATGGTTATGTTTCACCAACACCCACATAACGCTCATATGCATTTCCTTTACTCAATAATATTTGTCAGTAAACAGGAACTTAAGCAACACTGAATTACTTTAAATTAGATAGAACAACCGCTCAGAGCTTAGATTTTCAAACCAAACATAATAGAAAGAAAAGTCTACAGGAGCCGCATCAAAACAGCTGATTTTTTGAGTCTTCCATGCGCTTTTTTCACTGAATAAACTTGTAGGGTTTGTCCGTTTTATGCTTTAAATAACAATTTCTGGTATTTCTTATTTACATCTCTCTTTAAAATGTCTTCTTGTTATACAGATGTTTTTTTTTTATTTAACAGTAAATGAAGCATATTTGTGATTAGAGAAAATATAATACAGTTTTTCTGATTTACAGTACTGCATTAAGTTTACTTTGCCAGTTAACATCCAATTCTTTAACTTGACATTTGCTCGAAAGCTCTCCTGATCTGTTAGATCTTTTGTCTAGAGGCATCTTAATTAAAGCCATCTAATAAACTAACATTTTCTCCAAAGCTCCCCATAAAATTTTGAGGTAAAATAGAACAAAATTTTGTACTTTTTCTAAACTCCTTCAACATTTAAGATTGTTATCATCAACGTTACTATGATCACGATCACCCTCATCCATCTTATTTGATATCAAACTGATCCATTTAATTGTAAACAGCTGTAAATAGACAAGTTAACACATAAGTGTGAGAAGAAATGTAAGACTTAAAACTCTTGCCGCAGCATATGAAAATGCAAACAGGAAGTATTTGAGAGGAATCACCTTAAACACTCAAAAGAATGTTTCAGCTGAGCTGAGATATTCAACTGCATGATCTGTAACCACATGGGGAATGATACTCAAAGATCTCTCAAATTCCACAGACAAGGAGTTCAAAGACCCTCAGCTTCGTTCAGCATCTACCATATTATCTGTTCCTCTCTTTAAAGACACATTTTGCTTTTAATTTTTATCTGTACAAACAAATCCCACCAAGCACTGTGACCTGAATGACTCAGAAGGTGTGTCTGTGTACAGTGTGACACAAAAGCATGCCTTTAAGAATTCCACCTGCTGCACCTATAAAGAAAAACTCCACAGAAACTACACTACATGTGCAGTACGTAAATACCAAGAAAGGGGCTGTTTTGGATTTATATCAGCTTTTAAAAACTTCCAATAAAATCCATCACTAAGAAAGTTGCTTGAAAAAAGTAAACTTTTCATTTTCATTAGATAAAAGGTATATTTTTATAAATATAAATTTAAACTCACCAAGAAGTAATAATCTTTCAGTGAAAAGAAAGTAGAACTGATGTTGTCCCAGATGCCAGCGTATATCTCTCCCTTCTTCTTTTTTACCTTTGCCTTTGCCCACGCTTTCCCTCCCTACAGTATATCTCTGTCTCACGCCATTGGTTTGTACTGCTTGCTGCAACACGTTTTAACCGAAGGTGGGTGGGGCTCCAATAACCTGGCCTTCCTCTGTCAGCCCTGACAGCCCCATAATGTTCATACATGTGAGTGTTTCTCCAGTTAACTTTTCAAAGTAGGACTTGAAAAATTCACTGGAATTACTCCTGTTAAATGTTGACTTTGATTGCTTAAAGTTACTTAAACTGGTTTCTTTTGATTTCACCTGCCAAGGCTTTGACATCTGAAAATGTCAAGCGAGCATGAAGGATTAGTGTATATGGAAAATAAATTATACAGTTAATATAAGTGACTTTGCACTGGATGCAATCAATCCACTTTATTTTTAAAGCACATTTAACAATAAAACTTTTTTCCAATGTGCATTATATAAAAACAAACAAAAAATCCCCCCACACTCGATGAAGATAAGGCATCAATCACAGTTTTACCACTTAAATTATGCATATCTTCACAACATGTTTGTGCTTCAGCAGAGAACTATACCCGACAATATAACAAAAGGCTTCATTCAGAAAAGGATCCCTAAAGCTTTTCCTCTATGAAGGTCACACAACTTTATATATAAGCACTTTAAAACTGCAAAGTCGATGAAAGTGCTGAACAGATATATTCATCAATCAGCAACAGACATACAAATATAATAAAAACCATAAAGACGCTACAGAAAATGTAAAAACACCTTGATAAATTAATTGGGTGAAATTTCAATGACCTGAGGTGGTTAGAGTACCAAAAACTCTACTCACACAAGATTTGACCAGTTTAATATTTGTTTTCTCAAGCAAGTCAGTGAAGACATCATTACAGTAAAAGTAAAACAAAAGTACTTGATAATAAGGCTAATCTAGCTCAGATTAATTTTTGGCTCATAAAATTCAAGTTATTGTTTAAAATGATGTAATCAGACAGATGCTGTAAGTACAGTAAGCACAAATTTTGGTATTTTAAGGTATTAAATAAAACCAAAATACTAGCAAATATAAAAATCATGATTAAAAAAATCAGTTTAGGCAGTAAGAAAATCACTTTTTAAAATCATATATGTATTTCAATTTATAAAACTAATCTTTACATGAGGTAATGAATGAAAAAAGCAACTTTCAGCGTCAATAATTAAAATCTGCTTTCTTTTTACCTGATCACCAAGTAGCTCATGTTGTTAGTAAAGTAACAAGACATTTTACTCTAGTAAGAGTACCGGTACTCTTCCAAGTTTATTGTACTGTATGTTTACTGTAGTAAAAGTAAAAGAAAAGTAAATTAAAACTAGTACTGAAGGTATTTTTTTTTTAACGTTAATCAAGCAATTGTAAGAAGTTACTTCTTAGCTCTTCCAATAACCCAGGCTTTTTAGTTTCCCTGCTTTAATTTGCGTTAGAAATGAATTCATGTGATTTGAAATCTTTTTTACATTCCAATGTTAACTAGATAAAAATCAAAACACGTGAGGAGTGTGAATAAATTGGGTTAAAAACTTACTTTTAATATTTCCTGTGTTTCCTTTTCACCATATAGAGCAGGATGCTGTCTACATGCAGTTGTTTTGCTTTACACAAAGGATTTCTCAAGACAGCAACCTAATGTTGAAATAATTTTACTGTCATGAGTCAATCCAGCTTCCAGCATTAGGGTAAATTGCATTCATCTTATGTTTGTTCCTTGAAGTTTTTGTGCATGTGAAGTTTTTTTTTTTATTATTCTGTCTTTTTTTTTAATTTGGTGGTTAGTTATTTTTTCCCCTTGAATGTAATGTAAAACCGGACCCTAAATTGTAAATTAATATAATTTGTGCAATAAATATTGTGTCTTTGTACAGATCACCCTGGTGTAGTTATGAAAGACGGACTACATCTGGAGATCTAGAGTCTGGTTACAGACATCTTACCAGGTTTGTTTTTCCAATCAAAAGCTAATGGTTGTGACGCATAACATTTTGAAATGACTGGATAGCGTTCCTAGAAGGTAAACTGGATAATTGTTGCCATGGCGGCGCTCCAAAGCAGCGGTCAAGAAGACGACAATGACCTGGACTACAGAGAGGACGTGGAGCAGCTGGTGCAATGGTGCAAAGATAACAGCCTGATCCTGAACGTGGAGAAGACGAAGGAGATCATCTTGGACTTCAGGAAGATCCAGCCTAACCACGCTCCACTGATCATCAACAGCTCAGCTGTAGAGGTGGTCAACAGCACCAAATTCCTGGGGGTGCAAATCACAGACACCCTCACCTGAAATGTAAACACCACCTTACTGGTCAAAAGGGCATAGAAGCGCATGTACTTCTTGTGGAGGATGAGGAGAGCCCCCCTGCCCCCACCCATCCTCACCACCTTCCACAGAGCACCATAGAGAGCGTTCTGACCAGCTGTCTCACTTTGTGCTGTGGAGGCTGCAGTGCCTCAGACTGGAAGAAAGTGAAGAGAGTGGTGAGAACAGCAGAGAAGATTATCGGGACTCCTCTTCCCCCCATAAAAGACATTTCATCCCAGCGCTGTGTGTCCCGAGCCTGTAACATCATCAATGACCCCTCACACCCCCACCATGGACTGTTCTCCCTGCTGCCCTCTGGGAATTGACTTCGAAGCATTGGATGCAGGTTCAGCATTAGTTTCTTCCCCACTGCCATTAGACTGCTGAATGTTTTGTAAAAAGAGTTATTGTACTGTATTTTATTATAGCTATGTATTATATTTTATCGTTATATTTAAAAAAAATTTAGAACTGTAAATTTAAAGTCATATGTTTATTTTACTGTTTTCATATGTGTTTTTTTTTACTATTTTTTAAGGCTTCACTTTTAAAAAGATTAAATTATCCAGAGAGCTATTCCAAAAGAAATTTCTTTTTGTTTTACAGTTGTGTATTTAGACTTAGACAAATAAATCTGTCTAAGTCTAAATAGCAAACTGAGACTAGTCTAGAAAGATTAAATTCAACTATTTTCTCTCGAAAGTAAATTAAGGTAAATGGTGGAAGTGGCTGGCTAAAACTGCTCTGTCTAAGTGTCATTTTTATAGCTGTAGTTTATGATCTAGGTCCTGCTTTGGTCCCTGAGTCACTCACACAGTTCTACTTGTAGCCAAGCCCAAGACAAAATTCAAGGACTAATCGTCTGTGTTGTGTGCTGGGTCGACAAGCATTTGGCCGTTTATCACTAGATGCTCTTGCCAGCAGTGGGGCCCTGGTGTATTTAGCCCTGTGTCCAATTGAGTTGTGATTTAATAATAAAGCATAACAGCTAAGGGCATTGAGATTATCCAATTTTAGAGTAGGAAGGTCTAAATGTTGCATTAAATGTAGTTATTTTAAGGATAAGCATAGTTGAGTGCTTCAGTTAATCTTGTGTGGAGTGGCATGTCTAGGTCCATCAGGGCCTGAAGATATATGTGTGAAAATAATAGTGTTTATCATGAATGAGCGTATGTGAGTGCCACAATGTCACTTGGTGGTGTACATTTGTAAATGTTCTGAAGACAGTAGAACGCCCATAATCCCCAGTATCTAATAAGAACAATGGGCAGAAAGACGCTGCTCAGAAAAGCTCCCCACCTGCCCTATTCTTGTCCCGTCCTGCCCTTTGCTACAGCCTAGGATTATTCTAAATAATGAAAAAGGCTTAGTGCAGACTATCACTGCATTTAACATTTTTCTATAAGATTCAACTTTAGATCTCAACCGCATTACATAACAACATTGAGTGTGAGGGAGCCAATTATTTGGAGCTGCTGCAGATGCCTCTACAATGATATACAAACCCTTGGATGACTGAGTATAAAGAAAGTGAAAGTTCCCTACTTGTTGCTGTTGTGAATTAACTGAATGGCGAGCTGACCGGTGTTTGAAACCTGACATCTCTTTAATCCCCACATCACTTCCAGTGGAGGAGGGGCTTTAGGAAACTGTTTTCCTCCTACACTCCCTCTAAACAGTATGGTGATACTCTTTAAAGACCACTTACTTTAATTACTGTACTAACTGGAGTAAAAGATAAAGTCTCAACTGTTGTATCGGCGAAAGAGCTTCTTCTGGGTGTTACAAAAAAAACAGAGGCTTTAATTCAACTCTGTTAATATTGTCAAATAGTGTGAGTATTGAATTTAACTCACAGTCTACATCAAATGGTTGGGTGTTTTAACATACTGTGGTATCACTACTCTTTGAGCAGAGATCTTCTAACGCTAGACTTTACCATTCATCACTACACACTAAAGGCATCTGGAGCATATGTTACATAAGGATTTTAAATATCTGTGGCATCAAAAATAGCTGCAAACATTTATTTTGTCCACTAGTTCCTTGTGGTTTAGCTTAACTTCACCCCAACCACTTTGCCAGCATTTCCGTTACGTTTTTTCAGCAATTACATTACTGGCCTTTTTCAGGCCTTGCTCATGTGCACATACCATCAGATCTTAGTAGGGTTGAAAAAAGCCAGTACTGGTACCATTAAACGGTATTGGAAATGCTTGTGAACCGGAGTAGAGCCTGGCTGAGTGGAGCTGATGAACAGGAGCATAAGCATACTCTTTCCCAAGTTCTGCCATGTTTCTAAAGATAGAGCTTCATGCAGTACTTTGTTATTTTAGCACACACATCCAAATCAAGGGAAAGTTTTGTCTTACAGGTTTAGCAGCTTTTGTACTGGAAAGATCCCTTCAGATCTCTTTGTACTTTTTTCTTCACTTTTGGTCTTAGTCTGTAAGCAAGCAGATTTGACTAACGCAATAATTTAAGTTGCGATTGACTGTCATCCATCATTTTTTCTATCCATTTCTTTACATGTCTCAGTACAAGCCAGGTTAATACAAACACACTCATTACAAAGGCTAGTTAAGACCTTCTTGTTGTGGGGTAACAGTGCCACCACATTCATTATTCTGCAGCAAATGTAAGGTGAAGCTCTGGTCTATATGTAGTTTAAAAAGACTCTCTAATCCATTGGCTTTCAATATGTTTTTCATGTGAGACAGCCATGTTGAATCCAACTATAGGTCTGGCGATAAGGCTGACTTTCCAAATAAGAATTCTCCTTTAATGTAAGGTTTCTCTTTTAATTTTCTAACATGGGATACCAAAATGATCATTTTTTGGTCTTAAAGGCCCTAATTAATTTTCTCACATCTTGGATATGAGAAAATAAATTAATTGGGTTCCTCCCTGTCTTGTCTTTCTAGTTACAAGCTGAATCTTGCAAATGGAATAAGCAAATGAAATTACAGTCATACTTTCCAGGTTCAATCCTGTCAGATATAAACATAACTTACTGCTATAAAGCGAAGAGATTCTTGACACATTGAAAATTTTATTTCATTTATTTATTTTGCTTTTTGTACTTTAGTGGTTGGGACCCTGCTGTAATTTATGAATTGTCAAGGGATCCTGAGAAGGTATAGATTTTAGAACCATCTTTATAGAGTATTTAAGTCAATGATGGTATTTGACAGTATGCCAATGTGTTTTTTGATAATTTGGATTGTTCATCTAGCTGTCATGCAAAAAGAATTTGGGCTCATTGCAATACCATTACACTGCTCCCCAAGCATTGCACAATGGAAGCCCACGGCTTCCCAAAGGGATGGGTTAAATGCAGAAAGTGAATTTTGTTGCTTTGTACTTGTGACAGTGTAGTGACAATGAATTCTATTCTATTCTATCCTATTCAATACCATTAGAGAGAGAGACAGCAATAATGTTTTCTTAACAAGTAATGCGTGCTGAGTAGAGACTGACACGGGAGTGGATTTTCACTCCTGTCCCGTCCCACTCCCACAGAAAAAATTTGTGTCCCGTCCCAATCCCGGTCCAGACTAGAAATCTAAATCCTGTTCCTCCCACTCCTGGTGAAATTACTCCCATCCCGCTCCCATTCAGAATGACTCCCTCTCCTGCACCACTCCCATTCTTGTTTTTTCTTGAAAAACTCAGAGCGGAAGCACTGTCGGTTTTTGGGTCGTGTAGTTTTTTTTTTACTCGCATTATAGTGTAGGCTTCGAGGAAAAAAACTACAAAATGGCAGTGCCAGTACTTTGGCATCGTTCCTAGTTTTTTTTTGTTATTATTGGTTTGCTCCCGCTCCCGTCTACTCCCGTTAATGTTTAATCCTGTACCGTCCCAATCACGTGATCGTTACTAATGCTGACTCCCATCCCACGGGAATCCCGTGACCTGTGGGATTCCCGAAAAAATGTCAGTCTCTAGTGTAGAGATAAAGTTTTGTACATTTTAAGGGTTGCGAGATAATTTGTAAATTGTTAAAAAGAAGTTTACTTCCCAAAATCTAATTTTACTCATCAACTGGGAAGAGAAACTTGGCTTCTGTCAATTAAAGATCAAACCCATAAAAGTAAAAAAAAAAAAGGAAAGCAAAAAAATTCAGTCCATAAATGACAGCGACTGGATTGGTTACATATATAATATAGACCAAGTAAAATTTCCACGTACGAAATGCAACAGATTTTACTAATAATTTCCATTCATTGAAATTAAGCAGAGCTGCTTATGATTTCCTTTTGAGTCAGAAAAAGTTAGCCATTTCTTTTACGATGATGGATTTTGAAAAAAAAAAAAATTTTAAAAAATTAAGGTGGTAAGATCTTGAGGTAATTAGTTTTCTCTAAAAAAGATTATTTTTTATACACACACCCTCTTCCCTATGCTATTCCAATTTGGCCAGCTTTGCAAACACTCCATTATCATACCACTCGTAGTTCAGGCCAATACAAGGAAAAAGAGGCTGAAAAAAAGGTCTGAAATTCAAAGATTAAAAGCATCAGACTTGATTTTATCAAGTCAGAAACTTGATAAAATCTTAACATCACTGCTTTGTAATCCAGGAAAACTCCAATCATCTTAGAGCAAAAACCTGGTATTTTCATCTCAACATTAATATGACAAAACTTCAAAGTGTTTTCTGAACATTCTAAAGTCCAAGACTTCTCATTTGTCCCAAACTTCGACTTCTCCAATGTTCGGTCAGCATCTTTGTAGGCTACCGCCGCAAACAGAGTTCGAGCATGCCACTTCATCTCCCAGTAACATAGCAATCCTCTTTGCAGAGCACCTGTGGGAACCTAATAAATCTGTTTAGATGTGGAGAACAGGGAACGGGTGAAGGCTTCGTCTTACGGTTGTTGTCCAGGTTCAGGTTAGGGTAGTTTGAAGTTTCATCCAAAGTAAGATGACCGCAATCTACCAGGAAAAACAGAAAAATCATCACAAGCCTGCTCTTTGACACAAATGAATAATTAGAACAGAATATTTTTTGATTTCTTATATCGTAAAAGCTCTTCTCTACTCTTTGGTAATGGCGGTAAGGTGAAATCAATGTAGGCAAACAGCCAATCACTTCAGTGAAAGACCGTGAGGACCAGCACAAGGTTCGAAGACTTGAAATGCATCAGAAATTGAGTGATTAAAATAAATACAGAGAAAATAGTTAATTTTTAAAAAATAATTGCTTGTCTTTCAAGTGCCTTTTTAAAACAAGAATAACTCTTGTTTGTATTTCCTCTGAATACAAGCAAAAAAAAGAGATTATGTAATATTAAAATGCCTCTCGAAGCAGGGGAAAAAATATCTCTTTAGAAGGTGTACATTCTTCCAAATGTTTTGACATGCAGTCAAGTCAACTGAACAGTGTAGGAGGGTGTTGTAAACCCGTTTTTATCAAGTTAAAAGGAAAAAATTAGCTCAACAAGCTCCCACAAGTCTGAACGCGGTACCTGCATTAGGTAAACAATGTCATCAGCAGTGGAAAACTGCTCAACTTTAGTGTCCCTGTCTCTCAGCTCGGCTGTTTCAGCTACTTGGCCCGTTTCTCCTGGGTGTCCATCATTTGCTCAACTTTACTGCATCTGTCCTGCATGGAGGAGATCAGCTTCGAGAAGATCTTGGCACAACCTGCCTTTGCGGTCTGAGCACTACCCTGTTGGAACCAAGACAAATGTTTTTAAAATATGACCCGCCTTGCAGAGTAGATGCACAACAGCTTTAAATCCTCTTCAGAGATTCAAACAGAACCCTGGTGATTTGTTTGTTATGCTGATTTTTTCTCTAAGGTTAAACGACATCTTTTATTAACAAGATAAAAGTTTTTTTTTCTTTTTGTTTTTTTTTTTAGGTTTCCTTTCCTTTTTTGGTAAATATTATTGCTGTTCTCATTTTCTAAGCTTTTATTTTTTCATGGGGCTGACATTATGTTTAACGTTTGTTTGAAAAATGATGCAATTTCTCAAATTCACAAGCCCGAATGACTTGTTGGCTGCCATCAAGTGGTGGTAAGGAGAAGTTATTACCAGTAACACTCAGACGAAAGATTTGGCAGCATTTCAAACCCACAAGCACTAAATTATCTGCTAGCTGCTGAAAGGTTCTAGCAATTAATCCCAATCTGTACATCTTTGATGGTTACATTTTGTTGGGAGTGAGAAAGTTTCTGAGTTTAAGCCCCACTCCCAAGGACTGCCACTCTGGGTCCCTGAGCAAGACCCTTAACCCCCACACTGTTCCCCAGCTGCTGCACAATGGCAGCCCGCTGCTCCCCAAGTGCAGAGAGTTCATTTTGTTGCTCTGTACTTGTGACAGTGTAATGACAATAAAGGTAAATTCTAATTCTATTCTTCTAATTCTTATATTCAAGATCTATTAGTTTTGACAGTTCTTTCACAGCTTACCCCCTTTTACTATTTGCCCATTTTAAAACCAAAATTTGTCTTATTTAAGCATTGTTTTGAATTGTATATTCCCACACTGTAACATTCTTCTCAGCTTGTATGAGAGTCACCAACTCTTCTCTTTGCTGGACTTTCTTTTGTACTTGCCTTCGTACCTCTTCCAGGCGTTTCTAGAAGTAAATTAGTTTCCAATAGATTGAATTTCATATTAGAATGTTGCTTTAAATTTATTTTAGTCACATAATTTGTTTTTACCTTTGTTTTCTCCTCTAGCTCCAGAATAGACATGAACCCATGCCCTTTGTACACTCTGTGCAAATTAACTCCTTATCCTTCTGACAGTAGAGATTCATCAGCTGCACATCAGATACACATCTTTTCCTTTATTGAAAAGGTTGCTGAGACTAGTTCATGTTTCTGTAATACAGGGATATTGTAGTGAGGCTTAGCATGTTCATCACAGTAAGATGCTAGCCATGTCAAGCAGGATTTGGCGGCTTTCTTTTGTCCAGGATCGTAAAAGTCACAGGTGGCGTCAGGTTGGGTGGCGAGGGTCAGCGAAGGGGGTAGTGGTTTGGGATATCTCATGTTCAGCTTTTTTACAACCTGAAGAAGGAGAAGTTGGTTAGGACCAGGAAGTACAGTGAAGAAAATAAGTATTTGAACACCCTGCTATTTAAGAGGGTCTCCCACTTAGAAATCATAGAGGGTTCAGAAATTGGTGCATATATCTGCTGCTAGAGACAGCATAAAAAAATACAGAAATCACAATGTATGTTTTTTTTTAACTATTTCTTTCTATGATATAGCTGCAAATATGTATTTGAACACCTGATAAAATCGATGTTAATTTGTTATTGTTAACTTTAAATCTGATGCTTATGAAATCCTTAAATCTGAGGTCTTCAACTGGGGGTCCGCGACCCCTAGGGGGTCCACGGAGGTATGGCATGGGCGTCGCGAAAGTTTTGGTTGATTAGACTTTAGTTGATTTTTTATATTCCCCTGTGCAATTTTTTCCACTAATTGAAATAATTACACATTATCATGAATTCAACACACTGTAGTAAACTGATAAATGGAGGCAGAAGTTGTCTTTCAGTCATCAATGCACACATTCAGCGACACACAGGAGCTCTTTCAAGCTGGGCACTGTTTCCTTCACAACACCTGTCCCATCAACCAGGAATCAGAATCAGAAATACTTTAATAATCAAGGGGCAAAATCACTTTCGTTACATTACTCCATCTGTAATAGAGTGACTATAGGACCAGTTTGATATGACACAATGTCATACAATATATATAACTAGGGGGTCCCCACTCCAAAACAGCCTTTTCTATATTGACTTTTCCAGATTGACTTCATAATTATTCTCCAGCTGCTGTTGCTTTTTACTGGCCGTTCAGGAAGAAGCCAGCCACACAAGACGGGAAGCTAAGATATGTGATGTGCAAAATTGCAGAAGGAATAAAAGAACCACGTGGTGCTCAGTACAGCAGCTTCAATGTCCACCCTCTGCAACAGCTGTATTTGCTTATAAAAAGGTGGTTGTAAAAGACATCTGATGAGATCTCAAAGTGGGGAAAACCGAGAATACTGCTTTCATGTCAAGTCAAGGCAGTAAAACATATTCTGATAAGGTGTGCGTGTTATTTCCTGGTTCTGCATGCCTAAACAGACCCTGCAATGCATTTTATACTTTAATGAGCAACAAGATGTATAATTCTAAATGTGATGTGCTGACAAAATGCTTAGATGCTTAAAATTAGTTTTTCTTCTGCCTAGGATTTTTTCTAACTTGTTCTCTGATCTCCAGTTTTCTTAGTTCTTCCAGCAATGATCAGGGAAAGCTTGCCTCTTCAGTTGAAGTAGAAAAAAAAAACATGTCCAAGAGGTGGTCAGAGAAAATTTTCTACAGTATTCCAAGGTTATAGCCTATAGAGAGGACTCTGAGATACAATTAGATGACCCTCTTTTTGAAATATACCTTATACAGCTAGACTAATTACACAACCATTGATCGGCATTGATTCATTATATGTTTGTTTTACTTTGGAAACTTTGGAAACACTTCTGGTTCCGCAGATTACAAATATTGTGTATAAATAAAGTGGACTGGATACTATAGAATAGCTGTTTCTGACAAACTCTCAGCTGTAAGAAACATTTCTGTATTTAGCTCCATCGATCAAGCCATTTGTTTAATATGAGCAATAAATAAATCCAAAGCATGATACTACCATGCTTTACCAAAGGGAATATGTTTTGATGAGGAAACATTTGGATTTTTGCTTTGCAGCCGCAATGTTAATTATGTCATCTAGACAATATAAGTTTTGCCTCATTTAAAAAAAGCTAATTTGCTCTGTTGTTTCACAACAATTGTTTATGATATTTAAGAGAAAATTGTTGGATTGAAAAATAACAGCTTTTTAAAATACAATTTCCATTTGGTGGTTGAGGATTTTTGAAACTAACCTCTTGATTAGACCAAAATAATTGGAAATCTAAATTTGGTTCCTATAAATTTGTTCCTATAAAACTGTGAATGGAGACTGCAAACCTTAAAGTGTACAGAGAGCAATGTATTTTAAGATAAAGACTTGGGATTTTAACTCGTTCACCTTGGCAAATTTGATCAAAGAAAATATCTTTCATTAAAACCAGATTTCGGATAAACTAGGATATTATTAAGGTGCTTTATAAATTTGCTATGAAACCAGATTAAAAAAAAATCTATAATTTTAACCAAATGTGCAAAAATATGTAATAAACATAAAAACACAATTTAAAAAGGCTTTGATATTATCTGAAATAGTGAAAAACCATTTTAGAAAAAAATACTTTGATCATATTTAAAGCACATCACCATGATTCTTACAATTTTTCTTACAAGATGTTCTCATCGACTCCTGTTATTAAGGTTTACATGAAACCAGGACATTATTGTAGAATAAAAAAAATATTCCACCAAACACAGACAGTCCTTTTCCCAATAGTTTATTATTTTTTTGTCAGTAAATTATTAGCACAAAATATTTATTAAGACGAAAAACTTTTTTTTACAATTAAAAATACATTAGACATTAGAGCACACCCTGAGAAAACATATGAGAAGATCAAAACATAGTGCAGCTTTTCATATAAACAAAGGTTTAGAGATAAGTAAAAAAAACTCATAAGTCTTAAAACATGGTACGATTCTTAGAGTATGTAAACTAATTTATCTTCATGCCAGCAGTGGTCAGTATCTATGACACCTGGTCCAAGGAAATAAGAGTAAGGCACAGGGTCAGGGGCAGTTTGCTGCCGTACACAAAGTTAAACCTGGTGAAAAAAAAAAAAAAAGAGTAAAAGTCTGATTGCCTTCCAGTTTAAGCCTGTTTTGTGGTTGCCATGTCCCGGATGACTGAGAATTTACACAGGCGTGCTGGTGAAAGCTATTTGATCCAAAAGGTAAGCAGCTGAAATAGCTGAAGTAGAAAATGTTTTTCAAAAAATGCACATTTTTTTCAGAATGTGTTTATCACAAATGCAGACAAGTCCTACTCATGATTTTCATAATCATTGCTGTATATTTTTGGAGCAATGACCCTTTGTGAAAATTACATAAAGTGCACTTTATAGAAAAAGGTAAATAAATGGAAAAAACAAACAAACAAAAAAAACAGGAGGGCTCCCCCTATTGTTCATAGTCTCTAAGTGCAGTTTGAGAATAAAAATCCCTTCAAGCAAAGATACAAACTAGCATGACAAAACATCATTAGCAGCAAAATACCAGACATTGGTGTAGTGTTCGTCTTTGCTTAGAGATTTTAGAGATACACACAGTTTCATTGCCTAGAGGCATTCATTCCACATATTGTTGTAAAGTACAGACAAAACATTTCTTTAACTTTCTGTATTTCAGTAAATACAAAGTTTCTGGTAATCTTTTCAACTCTAAATCTCATGTTTAAGGCAATAGAAAGCTTGTGCTCACCATGAAAGATATGAAGTAGAACCTTTGAGAAACTCCCAGATTAAAGTGACATTTGAATTGAGAAAGCTTCCTAGAGAGGTGGCGAAACGTCTTCAAATCTTGAAAAACAAGTCCAGTGGATTTTTATGAACTTTTACGGAATCCCAGATTAAAGGTTTGCTAATGCTCAACACTACTGTTGTGGGAACATCTTGAACTCTTTTCGTTTTTCCTTCATGGCCTCATAAGACTTCTCTATTGCCTCCATTGGAGTCTTTGCTCCCTTAGATGCATCTTTTCCTATGATGCCACCTTTGATTCCTCCAAATGTAGCAGCAGCTACAGTTGTAACACCTGCCGTCAAACCAGCAGCAACAGCTAGGACTTCACCTTGTACTACCGCCGCTGCGGGCACCACTGTCTGTAAGCTTTTAGCACGCTTTATTATTTCAGATGGACTCATTACCTTCAAAACTGATTCTACTAATGCTGCCACTCCAAAAAAGGCCCCCAACAGAGCACCAGTGGCAGTACCTGCTAGCTGTATCAAAGACTCGTTGGACACAAAGGTTTTGGCCTTTTTTCTGATCTCCTGTGGGGGTAAATGGACACACTCCTCTCTTATCCTCTCTTCTTGTTCCTGGATCTTTTCCTCTACACGTCTCAGAACGTCGTTGGTGTAGTAGGATCCATTATTTTCCACCATCATCCTGTCTACTGTTTGAAGGAATGCTTCCAGCTGGAACTGGTTGTTCCTGTATTCATCTTCCCCATCTTCGTTCCAGTGTTTGTTATCAAAGACATGGCAGCGACCTCCACACTTTTTCACCAGATCACTGAGATTTTCATTTTGACTGACAAAACTTTCAATGGTCATCCCCTCTGCTAGCTGGCCCCCGTGAGTGAAGACGATAACAGCGTAATTAAAAGCATCCTCTGAGAAGTAATTGCTTATTTGGGTAATAACCTGCTGCTCATGCTTTGTGAATTTGTCCACTTTAAGCACAATGAGAAAGATGTTCGGTCCAGGCGCACACTCAGTGAGGCAACGCATTATCTCAGGCTTCAGCTCCTCCTCACTCCTATCAGTGTCGAAGAAACCAGGTGTGTCAATCAGAGTGAGGGTCCTCCCGCTGACTGTTCTCGTCTCCGACTGACATGACGCTGTACCTGAGTTGGGGGAATGATAGGAAGTAAAAGCCTGCTCCCCCAGAATGGTGGTAGCTAGGTTGCTTTTCCCAGATCCAGTTTTCCCCAGCAGAACAATCCTCTTTGTACTGGAATCTGGTGAAAAATTAAATATAGAAATAAATAAAGGACTGTGTAATAAAAATGTAAGTGCTGCAAAGAGGTTTCGATTTGTTACTGCCCCACAGTTTGGTAGATAGGATGGCTGTACTTTTGTACTTTTAATGGTACTCTTTATAGATGTGCTGTTTTACCTATACTCTATTAAGAATTAACTGGTTAACCTTTTTTGAAATTATGTACAAAATAGATTAAAAGCACAGAATAAGTAATATTTTTTAACATAAACAAAACTTTGAAAACACAACATAAACAGCTAAAGACATGAACAAAAGGCTGCAACATTACATCTTACATAAAAACTATGTTGTGCAATTTTGGAAAAAATAATTTTGGCAAAACAGAAAGTGGTTAAAAAGACGTAGTATATTTAAAACAAAAAAAATTACATAATGAGATAAATTAAAGTATTTGTAAATATATTTCCTGAACCCAATCGTTATATAAAAATTGTGTTATATTATAAGAATATTATCAAAAAAGACAGCAGAAGCTTACTGCGTTGATGGAGGGGAAAAAATAGCAGAGGCTAAATCTAAATCAGTTAGACGGAGGGATCTATTTAAGTATAACACCTTCCCAGAAAAAATAATTTTTAAAGATTATATTTACTTTATAAGCTAGGGCAGAAACAAAGAAGGCTGAGTTTGCTCCAAGGGGAGTCAGTTAGTGCTTTCAAAGCCGTAAGGACACACAGCAGCACTTGCTGCTTGCTGAAGACGGCAAAGATATTCAAGCTTTCATTGGTTTCATTTGCTGTTTAAAAAGCCACAGATATATATTTCACTACACCAACCCAACAACCACAGCAATGAGCATGAGCTTATATCAAATATGATAATTGAAGAACAATACAATAACTGTGGCTGAAATATCTCATTTTGTCGACACCCACCTTGATCTTGGTTATTGTTGTACTTCATATTTTCTTGGAAAGACTTGAAGGCCTGTTAAAACAGAGATATTCAATAAATAGATGTTTGACACAGAATTTAAGATGTACCAGTTAAGTCCAGATTTATGATATTGCCAAAAGCATCAGCTCTCTTAAACACATCTATTTTTGTTTAATTAATTCTGGTTTTATTTTTCAAAGGCCGGAAAATATTTTGACCAGCCCTTTGCAGCTAAAACAACCTCAGCTCTTTCACAAAGACTGTTTTTGAGGTTTAGAGGTGTGTCCTAGCTTCTCTTCATTGGCTTCCTGTTGAATCAAGATTAAAATTTAAAATCCCCCTTCCCACATATAAAGCCTTAAATGGCCAAGCTCCATCTTATATCAGAGATCTGATTGTTCCTTATGTTCCTAACAGAGCACTTTGCTCTCTATCTGCTGGTTTGCTGGTGTTTCCTAGAATTTCTAAAAATAGAATGGGAGGCAGATCTTTTAGTCATCAGGCTCCTCTCCTGTGGAACCAACTACCAGTTTTAGTCTGTGAGGCAGACACCCTGTCTACTTTTAAGGTTAGACTTAAAACTTTCCTTTTTGATAAAGCTTATAGTTAGGGTGGCTCAGGTTATCCTGAGCTATCGCTATAGCTATGGTGCTATACACTTATACTACTGGAGGACATAGAGTCCCTTTTTCATTATTCTGCTTCATTCTATCTCAATTCTCCAACTAATAATTCTGAAAACCAGTTCATTGTGGGATTCTACCAATGCACCAGGTTAGAATTCCCTAAACTCCAGATGTTTATTATTTTTCTATTTGTGTGTTCTCCTAAAGTCAGCTCAATATTATGGTAAATAAAAATGTAGTTGCTGTTTATTGGCTTTAAAGCTACAGTGTGTAATTTTCAGCGACGTCTAACGTCGAGACCGCAGACCGCAGCAACATGAACATCTCCCTCCCACCGCTTCTCCCCCCCAACAGTACGGCGAGATTTACGGGACAAAATGTCTTCCACAACGTCCGCATCACCTACCTTCTCAAGTGATGAGGTTTGTTTACATAGATAATTTTACAGATAGTATTTCATTAGTCTGTGTAGGGTATAGATTTCAGTACCGTTTCAGTTCATCTCTCTCAACTTGCCGTAGTTTTTTTCGAGCGTAATGGGCGATCTCGCAATCGCTAGTTTGTTGGCTCTGCGCTGCCGTAGCGCAAAGATGTCTGCCTCCATAGCTGCGAGACCCGTTCCTATGTAATTATACATAACGAATTCTAAGGCAACGCAAATATTAAGGTTAAGAGGCTGAGCTTGTAGATGATGATAAATAACATAGTTATGTATAATATATTACATGACTGTATATCCCTGTAATTATTTCACACTGTAGCTTTAATAAATCTTAACTGGAGCTTTCTCATGCGACAGATTTTGTTACACATAAATAATTCACTACATATGGTATCTATTTCTTAATGTATTATTACTCATATAAACATATCCACACATCAACTCTCAGTTTTCCTTCCATGTAATATAATAGGGGGAAAAACTGGACATGAAAATCTTAGCTGGATGTTGATATACTTATGATTACAGTACATAATTCCATTTGCTTAATATCAAAATTCTTTCTGAAATTATTCTCTGAAATTCTAAAAAAAATCTTCATAGATTATATTATTATTATTAGAACAAAGAATTAATGCTTAGCAGTAAAATTGCTTATATAACCCTTTAAGCAAGTACCTTCAAAATGCCAAAACAACCTGAGTTATTAGTTTATGGCTATCTTAGGGCTTATTAGAGATTGTGGAATTTAACTAAATAGTCAGGTCTAGTGGAATGGGATTAATAAGAAGATAAAAATTGCTAAAATATTACACTTTCTCTAAATTAGCTTAATAATTTTAATGTTATAAGTTAAAAATAAAATTTTAAACTTATCAATAAAGAAAAAAAATCTCATCTTTTATCAGTCTGCCTTTAGTGAATGTTAATTTAACATTTGAACATTTGACATTTTTTAACAAGTATAAGAAAACTTCCCATAAGTTACTGAAGATAGCATTTAATTTCCCTTTGAGGTTAATAAAGTTTTTTTTTTTTTATTGAATTAAATTGAAATACCTCACAGGCCTCTTCATCTTTGGGGTGTACAACAATGCGAATCTGGAGTGGCGTGCTGGTGGTTTTCTCTTGCTGAAATTTACAGATCTCCTCCTGAAAAACGCTAGCTACCAGAGTGGCTGGAAAACGAAGCGCAATGCCAGTCCCAAGGACTGGTAGGGCCACAGATTCAAACCCTCTGCTCTCGCAGCAAGTCAGGATGCTGTTGATACCCAGTCGGAGAACCTTAAAAAATACACATCAGAAGAAAGATTGTTATTTTAAACCAATTCAGAGAACCTATACGAGATAAGGATCATTTATCTCACCTGAACTGCAACTCCCTCTTCTTCTTCATCCCAGTGAATGAGGCTGAGGAAGAACACAGCACCAAAAGGAACTCCAGTCAATTGGTCTTCTAGTGCGAAGTCGCCTGGCATCATTTCCTCTCCGATTTTCTTTTGAAGCTTTTTAGCCCGCTGACTACCAATTTCTTTAAAGAGAATGCTTCCAACTCTGGTCGATTGTGGATCATGGAGGACCATTGGAGATACAACAGCATCGGTCTACAATGAGTTAAAGCCAAAGATTATCAACTGATTTGTAAACTTGTGAATTTCCTGTCAAACGTTATCAAAATACAATGACATAAAAAGGACGGGTTTTCTCACCTGCTGACTTTCAATGGTCCCTTGAACAATCTCTACATTCACGTGGCCCTTCTGAGCTCCAGGGGTGGCCCCTCTGGATACATATTTGGCTGCAGAACCAAACGGAACCTCCTCTTCAGGTCGATCTGGGTGTTCTGTAGGGTATGCAGAATTTTTCCCCAAAAGAAGCCTGTCACATGCTTCCTGCAAGGCCCTCACCACCTCTTCTCTGTCATCTATCAGAGCGATTGTTTTAAGACTTTGCCCACCCTGATTAGCAAATTCCTTGACAGCAGAGACAATGGCCTCGGAGCAAACTGTGACAGGAACGCCAAACACTCCTGAGCTGATACAGGGCATGGCCATGGACCTGTATTTTTTTAGTTCTGCCACTTCCAGAACACGCTGAACAGTTCTTTCCAGTAACACCCTCTCCTTTCCATCGACTTTTCCAGCCACGGGACCAACAGCGTGCAGCAGTCTTTTGCAGCGTAGTTTTCCCCCTAAGGTCACTACCACGTCGCCTGTAGGGACTTTTCCTTCACGTTCCTTGTAAGCGTCACTCTCACTCTGAACTTCAGGACCCCCAGCGTCACTCAGGGAAGCAGCGATACCTTCACAATGATTTAGATCCTCATTGGCAGAGTTCACCAGGGCGTCGGCCTGGAACGCGGTGATGTCCCCCTGATACAGTACCAGCTGGAGATCATCAGTAAGGCTGTAGGTGGCTACTTCTGTGTTTTTATCAGCCAAGCTGAATGCTCCTAAACTCTCCCTCAAATATGGCTCATCCGCTGCATCCAGCAACTCTGTGTTTATCAGAGAACGTCCCACCCCGCTGTCATAGTCTCTATACACCTCTGCTTCACTCTTATGTAGTGTTTCATCATCAGCACACTGTCTGTCCTCATCTCCTTTCTGGGCACTAACATCAACCACAGCCTCAGCGTCAGTCTGCTCCTCCTCTTGGTGATGCTCAGCCAGGAGATCACTAGAGGAGAGCAATTCCTCCGCAATGGAAGAGTCGTCCGGTTGTTCTTCAAGCTCTGTACCACTTGTAGAGTCAGGAATGGGCTGTTGACTCTGCTGAAAATAATACAATAAAAGGCTTCACCAAATATTCATATACACCGGATAATGGCCCCTGATTATTATAGATTGGGCCTTCAAGATGACTGATTATCAGGTTATATGCTTTTCTTTAATCATTGACTTCTTTCTTGTTCAGTTTCCACCCTACTTTATTATCCTACTAGCACACAGCAGCAGGCAGTAAAATCTTAGCATCACACTTGGGAGTCCTCCACCCAGGCTTTTACACCAATCAGGTGGTAAATTTATCATTTTACTGCTTCTCTAAAACTGCTCTTCGGTCGTTTTTATAAAGTTGTCATCAGGTCTTATGCTGCGTTCACACCGGGGGCAGCTGGCGCGACAGAAGCAGCGAGTTTACATGCAAAGTCAATGGTTGACGCGCGTCAAGGCGCAGCAAAAAGTCCCGCGGCGCGTTTCGAGCAGCAAGCGCAGCGCGTCTGAGCAGCTGAAGCAGCGCGTCGGGCGCGTTTTGGCATCTGACGCGCGCGACGCGCCGCAAACGCGCTGCTGCTCGAGATGGAAAAATTGAATTTTTGCTGCTCGACGCGCCGCGTCAACCAATCAGAGAAGCTGATCTGGGAGCTGGCTGGAAAGAGACACAGCGCTGATGACACAGACTGCTCTGATCACTTCTCTTGAACAGTTTATTAAAGCATAATTAACTTAAAATATATACATCTGCCGGCAGAATATGTTCGCTTTTATTATTCTGGTGCCTGCAGACCGGATTATTTAGATGAAAAACACCTACCAGCCACCGCGGTAAACCGCGAGGAGGCGACCCGTCCAGAGGCTGCTGATGAATGGATCCCTACTGTCGGCGCACCGCCGGTATGTGGGGGTCTGAGCGGCTCCGACAGAAATAACATTGGGAGGCAGGATTGTAATCTGGATGAACTGACTCCACTGATGAAGTTTTCAGGTGTATTTTCTCACTTAAAAACATATTAAAACTACTTTATTCCCACTGATCACAGCAAATATAGCTGCAAGGCAGAGAAAGGATAGTGAAGCTCCGCCCAACGCGCGTCAGACCCACTTTTGGACCGCGCAGCGAGAGCAGCAAAGCTGCTTCAGACGCACGTCAGAATTCACTGGTACAAGCAGCAAAAATGAAGCAGCAGACGCGATTTTGCTGCTTTTGCTGCCCCCGGTGTGAACGCAGCATTAGGAGGATGTTTACTTTAAATCAATATTTAATCCTTTCTATTCCGTTATATGTAATTTTACAATAACTATTATAACTGTTTTGTTGTTTTTTATCCCAAAACTTTGCTTTTCTTCTGTAAAAGAATTGTGTATTGATTGTACAACAGAAAGGAAATAGCTTTCCTTTAGTTTATCCATCTTTTGTAGGCCTTAACTCTATGGTTATTACGTTGCTAATAATAATATTAGCTATTTTATGTTTATATACTAAAAAAAGGGTACAAAATAGAGAATATAGAAACCATTGAGTGATGGCTCACATGATTTCATAGATTGCTCTGCTTTTTTTTTTTTTTTATTAGAAAAACTTGGAAGAGTGAGTATTGGAAATGTGCTGACCTCTGCTGGCGATGCAGGGATGTTGTCTTGAGAAGAGACGGGAGGCTCTATGTGCTCACAGTCTCTGACACTGAGCACCAGGGAACCATCAGGGAGCTCAATCGTATGCTCAGCTCTCCTCAATACTTCCTGTTGATCTGCAGCAGAAAGCAGCACAGAGATTAATAAGAGCAGCAAAGCTGACAGACACAGTTCACACAGACACAGGTAGATGGGCTTTGATGCTTTGATGCAGAGTTTTAGGAAATTTTCTTCTGATAAAAGATTTTAGTATGAAAAATTTGAATATTGAATATAGCACAGACCTTGCTAACTATCCTGTACATTAAGAACAATGATCCTTCATTAAAATAGTGCAGTATTTCTGCGAGATAAACTTCAGAACTTTCCATTCTAACAAACAAAATAAGAAATAACCTTTTATTGAGAATTTACAAAGTAGTGAAAGGAAAATTATATCTTTCACATTTTATAAATAAAAACATGAAAATGAGTTTTTGTGTTTCTATTCATTCCTTCTGATGTTCAAAAATTGTAATTACAGTGGCATGTCTTTTATAGTGAGTCCCTACCAAGTTTGCACAGTGACAGATTTGTTTTTTACAGTCTTCTATGTCAAAGAGTTTAATCTGAGATATCAGACCATATATCAGTTCTCTTGCAATAACCAGCCCATTCCTCTTGACATTATGGAGCTAAAAATAGATGATATATCAATGCCATAGATGAATGAGATGGTTTCAATGTTATTTTAATGATATTTTTTGTTATGCTGAGAGGTCATGAACATTAAGTGCCTCATCTTCAGTAGTAAATAATCTCTTACTGCTGTTTAAATACATATTTGAGGCTTAAAACTACTAAGACACATGTCAAGGCCACAGGTAGACATCCAAGAACTTGCATTAATTTGCACATGGCACAGTGGTTCCTTGTTTTCCATGATGATACTATTTGTCATCATGGGAGGGGTTGGAAAGTGAAACTTGTTTATTATACCTGGTCACAGGACATTTTAAAGGTAACCTGTTGGGACTAACCCAGCTGGTTATAATTTAATCTGAATGACAGGTTTGTTTTTAAACTACTGAAGGATTTCCACTAATGTCCTGATTTTAGACCTTTTTTCATTTTCATTTTTCATACTTGTTCAGTATCATTCCATAACTCAATATTCAGGTATTTATTCATATTCATATCCATCAGGGCTGCACCCATAACATCTTTAAAATAAACAATTTAAAATCATATTCTACACCCTGCTCATGGTCTATGCTCTCAGGAAATACAGCTTTAACACGTGTTTATATTATCTACAAGTAGAAGGTATCAGAGCTGTTTTGGTTCTTTCCTAATTTTACACAATAGCAAAATGAGCCCAACAGTGACCGAAAAAAAATATCATATTAAATAATAATTATGATAATAATAATAATAATAATAATAATAATAATAATAATAATAATAATAATAATAATAATAATAATAATAATAATAATAATAATAATGTGTAACGCCATAAAATATAATAACATATATTTGAGATGTAAAAATGTTTTCGTAACCCTGATTGATCAAATAAAATAATAATCATATAAAAACAACCAATAATTTTATCATATTATTAGCAGTAGATGGGATGAAATGGAAAAGATTTAGGCTCGTAATCAACCCAAAAAATAAATAAATAAAAATGAAATAAAGCTTAAACTAATGCTGAAAAATAGATTGCTATGTGAATATCAAAGTTAAAAAAAATAAAATCTCTAAACAAGGTTTCCAACACTTCAAATGTACAGTGATGCTCATTTTATAAGAGCTAAAGAGCATAAATGCAGACAGTTGAATATCAGAAACTTTTGTGAAGATAACCACAGATTTGTCTGTTGACAACCAACCAATGCAAATATGCCAGCAGTGTTTAGTTTCCTGAGGTTTTCTATCAGGAAGGACTAGTTTGCTATCTGATTTAGTTTAGAAGCTGCTGTAACCAGACTCCAGGATCAACTAATCTTTATTTATGGAAAATAAGAGCAGTTATTAGCTCTAACTTGCTGCTTATTATCTTTCCCCCCGGAGCTCCACCTAAAACAAATCCTGCCCTGAGGCTGACTGGAAAGTGAAACCAAGATAACCTAAGTTACAACAGTGATTCCCCAGCAGCTTTATTACCTAGAGTAAAGCACGTTGACAACATTTATGATCTGACTTCTATTTCCATAGTTTGCACAGGAATTACCCTGAACATGCTGTGTGGTGATTTTAACTGCATAGTCTTTCAAAACAGGGCAATGCACCTTTATTTTCAGGATATAAAAAGCCTGTTTTATTGACACACTTCTATAAACTAAACCTAGATGACTGGATAAATTTCTATCTTAAAGATTTACAGCAATCAGTTAAAGTGCACCCAACAGTTTCTAAAATGTTCTTACCCTACTTTATATGACAATACAAACAGTGCAGTAACCATCTGCACACTACAGCACCACATAAATATGATAGAGAAATATTCAACCATGTCACAAAGCAGACCTGTATAGTCATCAAATCCTGTTATGTGTGTCTAGTCTCATGCCTTTCATAACATATTTCTTGGATTGGAAAACAAAACCTTTAAAAACAAAGAGAGGAGTTTCCCAAAGCCTGTAGTCTAAATAGCCATATTTGCAGTCAGTGTCCTTTGCTGGGATAGAAAAAAAGGGTCCAATACAATACTTTGCATTAAGCGTTTCCATTTTTTAAACAACTTTATAATTTAAATAAACAACTCTATAACACGTTTTAACCCTTAATGCAAGTATAAAAAAGCAATAACTAGACTCATGCATGTTGTTATGCAATCAAAATTACAGCACAGATAGAAAACCCCAACCTGATAATACTGCAACTCTGACTTTAGCGAACTCTGCTTCAATTTATTTTGTGAATTCTTTATCATAAAACTAGGTAATAAATAAGTAATAGCTATACTAACATGTTGTAGTGCCATAAATCTCAAAGCAAACATAAAGCAACTCATCTTGATCTAACTAAAACTCTTACTTTAGAAAAAAAGTGGCATTATATAACTGAGCACTACTACATGTCAGAGTGTAGTTATTTCTTGTTTTAGAAAGTATACTTATATTAATAGTTACAGCACTGCTTACTTCAATTATAAAATGTCTGCCAGTATAAAAATCCTTTAATCAAAGCTATTTGACTTAAAGAGAAAACTGTTATCTGTGTTTTGGACCTTTTTGTTCTATTCTATATTTTACTGATAATTGGCTATTTTGGCTATACACTGAAAAAAATTATGCAATTTTTTTTTTTTTTTTGTAATTTACTTAATCACATTTTCCTACTTTAAGAAAATCATTTTATATCCTACTCTGCTGACATGAAAAAAAAATGTGTCAAAGTAAATGAATATAATAAAACAAATTCCAAAAAAGGGTGCATTATTTTTTTCAGTGCAGCCAGGATTTAGGAAATTCCTGCTTTTTTTTTTGTTGTTTGTTTTTTTGTGATGTTTTAATTTGCAGACGGTCCCTGCTGCATAGAAGCTGATGCCAGTCTCCCATCGTAGTTTGGATTAAAATAAGATCGTAGCTCCGCTGTCTGTTTGCTGTGGTTGCAGACAGGAGTCGGTTTGGAAAAAGAAACCTTCTGCTGGTGATTTAATGATCCAGAAAAAGAAAAATCAGTGATTATCTTTCTAACTTTACCCAAATCCACGCAGCTTCCGCTCCTCTCATGCAAACTGACTCAGCTTTAGATAAATGACCTGAAACAGACTTTACTGAGCTTTACCACAGTAAAATCAGAACGGAAATATGTGTTTTATGCTGTTTTAGTAGCGAGTCTCTCTTTGTTTACAGTCATCAGCTGTTTTTTTGTTTCGTTTTTTGGTGACGTTTGGCTGCTTGAGTTAAGTTTCACTTTCCAGATAATTTCCTGCCTCCATCGCCAAGTTTCCAAAGCGTACATCAGACATCAACATCAATAATAATAATATAAAACAACAGCATAAAAACATTAAAAATAAAATCTAATATATTTATTTGTAAAGTGGTGCATGTTTTTAATGACATTTTGAAAAGTGTCCTTCAGCCTGCTGCGATCAACGCTTTTAAGTAAAACACAAACATAAACAGCAGAATTAAACTTTACATCATGCTTTTTCTCGCATCTATTTGTACCTTTTTGATTTCTGAACGCGATCCTGTAGACATGATCAGCCACTTTTTCCAGCCGCCCGCAGTCTCCTCCGCCGGACCTTCTGCGAACACGGAAATATGTCTCTATTTTCTTCATCCTCTGCTCCCCTAGAAGGCTGTCACACCCGAAGAAAACGGGGTGCTGATAGTTTTCCCCCATAGCGTCCGCTTCGGGACAGATCGGTGTGAGAACTCCAACAGGAGAAGTTACACTACGAGTCAGCCTTTAGTATTGTCCTGAGATGCGCCCCCTAGTGTCGAAGAGAGAGTACCGACAGGGAGGAGTCCCAGCTGTCACACGTCAATCCTTTCTTTATTCTAATCATTCCAAACATTACAGTCTTTGTCCAAGACAGCAGATCAGGAATTCCTATGAGTCATTTTCATATTTGTACTTATATAATGTCAGCTTAAAGAACTGGATCTAATCTACAATTGAATAAAAGTAGGAGAAAAAAAATCTCTAAAAGAGCTAAGGGTGACACCATGATGAAACTACAGTTACAAATAAAAGAAAATAGGAGCATTATTAGTTCTAGATATTTCAATATTAAATCCAAACGCATTCAATTTAAAGCCTTTTTGTTGTAATTTCGATTTCTGTGTTACAGATAAAAAATGTATTTGAAAATGTCATTAGTGATAAGTGTTCACTGTTATAACAAAATAATAATAATAATAATAAAAATGGTTGTCTAAGAAATGAATAACAGGTTTGGCTAGATTTAGAAATGCCTTGTGCATGAACTACTGCATCGATGTAACACATTATCTAATCTTTTTCCTTACACTCGGAACAAGTAGGTTATGTTTTCAAACCATCCAAGCACAGTGACACCATGGTCAATGAAACAGCTTCTGGTATCTTTTGGAGAGAAGAGGAGCAATTCAGCATTCAGCATTCAGCAGCCAGAGAACGGAGGGGAAACGAAAGATCCTGGAGGATAAATCCAAGCCGGGGTCAGAAGGTCCAAGATCGACAGCAGGCGGAATCCAGGTAACAGTCCAGAAACACAGAGCAGGCAAACAGAGATGGTTGGAAACTCAGAAGTCTGTGTGCAGAAACAGATCAGGAACAAATAGAACTAAACACAGGGAATGATACAGTAGTCTTTCTAAGAACTTGAAAATTCTGGTACCAAAGGCCAGGCTACAGAGGATTAAATAGAAGTAGGAATATGTGCATATAAGAGCCAATGAGCACAGGGAAAGGCAAAGCAGAGGAGAGAAACAAAGAGAAAATCCAACCTTAAGGCACTAAGATCATTACAGCCAACATGGATTGTTTGTCTTTCCACTCTCTGGGACCTTACTTTCTTCATACCACTGAGTAACAGTAAAGTTATTTTCCTTCTTAGCCCAATACGCTTCAAGCTCATGTATAATTAATATGAAATGGTTATTGATGCACCAACTCCAGCCTCATTACACTCCTAATAAACCTCCAAACTCCTGGAAGAAATATTTAAAAAATGCTTGTATACAGCTCTCAGAAGAAATGGCTTTAGGAAAAAATGTCTTTGGCTTAGCCTAATCATGGAGCATGTCCTCAACAGTCTACAGCCTGAGACCATTAGACATCCATTAGATCAGGGGTGCCCAACCTTTTTTAAACCAAGATCTACTTTTGAAGTTGATGGCAGGCCGAGATCTACCAAGTCAAACAAAAGGGATGGGCAGTATTTGTTTTTTATTTGCACAGGTGGAGAATAAACAGTAAGTCCAACAAACGAGGAAGTTATCAATTGTGTCAAAAAATAGGTTGCAAAAACAGAACTTGAACCCCAGTCGGCCTCGGCAGATGGCCGCTCACACTGAACCTGGTTCTGCTGGAGGTTTCTTCCTGTTAAAAGGGAGTTTTTCCTCTCCACTGTCGCTACAAGCATGCTTAGTGTGAGGGATTGTATTTGAGTCAATGAGTCGATGCAATCAACTGGTTTTCCTTAGATAGAAAACTTTGTATCAATTTGACTGTATGATCTGGTTGAACTGTAAAGTGCCTTGAGATGACATGTGTTGTAAATTTGGCGCTATATAAATAAACTGAATTGAATTGAATTGAATTGAGAACTTAACAATCTCATAAGAACTTCACACCATATCACTCTCACTCACTCAGTCATCAGACTCACCAAAACTACAGAAAAGTGCAGTCAAGATCTCCAGACAAAGGCTGTGCAGTCAAAAAATCTAAATAAACCAATTGATACACACACAGCCCAGCAGAAATGAAAAAAAAAAAAAACGTTAGAACTGTAAATTTACTGTCATATGTTTATATCACTATAAATATATATATATATATATATATATATATATATATATATATATATATATATATATATATATATATATATATATATATATATATATATATATATATATATATATTTTTTTTTTTTTTTTTTTTTTACTACTTTTCAAGGCTGCACTTTAAAAAAAGATGAAATTATCCAGAGAGCTGTTACAAACTAAATTTTTGTGTAAACAAAATGACAAATAAAATCTGTCTAAGATCACTTTAAAGCAGGAAAAAGGAGAAGGGAAGTCTACTATTTCAGAATGATAAACTTCACTGGGCATTGACATTGGCAGAGAAACTGGCAGATGGATTAAAATTCAACTTGAAAACAGATAAAAATAGGAAAATACTAAGTACAAACTATGTGGATATGAAGATGTTACATACAGCATAATGGGCTGTTGACTGTTTCAGAAACTCTTTAATTTCGGGCAAAAGTTCCAAAAATGTTTAGAAGAATGTGCCAAGACTCAGCCACCTGTCGTCGGTGTGCAGCAGCAGATCAGTGTGATCTCCACCTGCCTCCTTGAGCTGAAAACTCCTGGCCCGAACAGAGCAAGCGATCTTCATCGCAACGTCCATGACATGCTTCATATTTAAAATATTGCAGCACAGGAACATCCAGGAACTGGTCCTTCCAACAGGATTTTTGTCCCAACTGCTATTCGTGCTTGAGTTATTCACTGGCTTCCTACTTCTAAATATTCTGTTCATCCAGGTGTCAACCAGACTGTGGCTCTTATCAATCAGCGTTTCTGGTGGCCATCCCTGGTGAAAGATGTGACTTCCCACCTCCAAGGGTATGACCACCATCCTAGCCATAATCGACCGTTTTTCCAAGGCCTGCCACCTGGTCTCATTGAGGAAACTACCCACAGCTTTTTAGACGGCCCAACTCCTGGTCAAACATGTGTTCCACCTACATGGGATTCCCCAAGACCTCCTATTGGACTGAGGACCTCAGTTTATACCTCAGGTTTGGAGAAGTTTTTGTTCGGCCCTCGGGGCCAAGGTCTCTCTCACCTCTGTCTATCATCCACAGTCAAACGGACAGGTCGAGTGCATGAACTAGGAGTTGGAAGGCACCCTCAGATGCCTGACTGCAACTAACCCCACCAATTGGAGCCAGTATCTTCCCTGGGTTGAGTATTCCCATAATTCACACACCTCTTCTGCCACAGGTCTGTCCCCTTTTGAAGTCTCATTGGGGTATCAGCCTCCCCTTTTTCCTGCTGAGGAGGCAGACATTGCCGTCCCTTCTGTTCAGCATCATATTCGCCGCTGCAAAGCAGTCTGGAGCAGGACAGCAGCGGCTCTCGGACGCACTTCTGAACAAAACCGTTGATGGTTTGACTGCAGGAGGCAGGTGGCACCTACGTTCACCCCTGGCCAAAGGGTTTGGCTGTCCACTAGAGACATTCCCCTCAAGGCCATGTCCAAGAAGTTGTCTCCCCGCTTCATTGGCCCTTACTAGGTGGAGACTATCATCGGCCCATCTGCTGTCCACCTTTGTCTCCCCTCCACTCTCAGGATCCATCTTACTTTCCAAGATTCACACCTCAAGCCCTTCCATTCCAGCCCTTTGTGCCCACCCGCTGAACCCCCTCTCCCCTATGATGTTGAGAGCCACCATGCCTACACGGTGCGCAGGATTGTGGATACCCACCGCCGCAGATGAGGTTGGCAATACCTCATCGACTGGGAGGGTGAGGACCATTCTTGGGTCCATCGATTTTTTACTTTAGATAATTTTTCATCACCATTTTTTATTAGAGACTTTCGTTCGTCCCAGCCCTCCAGCTCTGCTGGACCACCGTGTGGCAGTTTTTGAGGGGGGGTACTGTTATGAATCCAGTTTATGTGGGTTGTTTGTGTGTTTTTCTCTCTCCATCACCAGGTGGTGCCCGGTCCTCCTTATGCTGCGCTCACATCGGACGCAGCAGGCACGACAGAAGCAGCGACTTCACATGCAGGTCAATGGTTGACGTGCGTCAAGGCGCAGCAAAATGTCCCGCAGCGCGTTTTGAGCAGCAGGCGCAGCGCGTCTGAGCAGCTGAAGCAGCGCGTCGGGCGCGCTTAAGCATCTGACGCGCGTGACGCGCCGCAAACGCGCTGCTGCTCAAGATGGAAAAATTTAACTTTTGCTGCTTGCCGCGTCAACCAATCAGAAAAGCTGATCTGGGAGCTGGCAGAGAGACAGACACATCGCTGATGATCAGAGCGCTGTGATCACTCCTCTGAAACAGTTTATTGACACATAAATTAACTTAAAATGCAGAAATCTGCCGGCAGAATATGTTCGCTTTTATTATCCTGGTGCCTGCAGTTTAGATTATTTAGATGAAAAACACCTACCAGCCGCCGCGGTGAACTGCGAAGAGGCGACCGGGCCAGAGGCTGCTGTGGAATGGGATCCTACTGACAGCGCACCGCTGGTATTTTGGGGGTCTGAGCGTCTCTGACAGATATAGTATTGGAAGGTAGGATTGTAATCTGGATGAACTGACTGCACTGATTAAGTTTTCGGGTGGATTTTCTCACTTTAAAACATATTGAAACTACTTTATTCCCACTGATCACAGCAAATATAGCTGAAAGGCAAAGAAAGGATAGTGAAGCTCCGCCCAACGCGCATCAGACCCACTTTTGCACTGCGCAGCCAGAGCAGCAAAGCTGCTTCAGCCGCACGTCAGAACTAACTGGTACAAGCAGCAAAAATGAAGCAGCAGACGCGATTTTGCTGCTCTTGCTGCGTCCGGTGTGGACGTAGCATTAGGCCTCTCTGCACACCTGCGGCTCGTTGGTTCATTACTGGAGGAGTATTTAAGCAGTGGGCTGTCAGAACCTTGACGCCAGAGTTTCTGTCAGTTTTGGTTGAGTCTAACCTAAGCTTTGTTTCTCTGAGTCTTATCTAGTTTTTGTCTTTGTTCTTTGGCAAGAAGCCTTAAAGCTGAAGTCTGTAAGTTTTTAAAAATCACTTTTTTGTCATATTGGCTAAAACTGTCCCTATGCCCAGACAGCAGTACATGTGATATGTAACCTGTGAAAAAAACTGCTTCAATTGGTCCCGCCTACTGCCTGTATTGCAATCTGGAAAGAATATTTCGGGACGAGACAAAACAACCAAGCACAGCCAGAGGAGCATCTGATGGAGTGTCAATCACAGCTCACACACGCTGAATCCCGCCCCCTCCCTCTCACCGCTGAACCTGCCGCTGCCACCCGGCTGCCGCAGTCAGGAGGACGCTCGTGGAAGTCATGGCGGAGCGACAGCCACCAGCGAAAGAGAAACTGCCCTTACTGCCCCTGCCGACAACTGCTTACACGGCAAACTTTGGTATAACCAGCATCTTATATCTAGCTGCTTGAAGGTGAGTGTTATCTCTCTTACCGGTTCACACTCCATGCCGCGTACGCTGCTTGGATGCTTCTGGTCGCATGCGGTAGCCGCGCACATGCTGTGAGAGGGGTGGAGCTTGGAGGTGGGGCATGAGTGAAGCAGAGAGGGTGGGGGAGTGGCGTGAAACCTGTTTTTCTTCAAATTTTCAGTCGAAGTCTGCTCTCTTCTTAATGTAACAGACTGCAGCTTTAACTGAGGATTAACTGAGAACACACTGAGCAGGGAAATACCTCCAAATGATCCATTCAAGTCCTTTTCGGAAATCCAAGTGACAGCCCGCTCCTGCACACCTCTGGGTCCAACGCTTGTTTATCTGTCCGCCCTCCAACAAGTTCCCTCTTCTCTGAATAAACCCCCGCTAGCTGGATTCAAGGATTGACAAGAGCCCCCTCAAACATGAGTCCCTCTCCTGTAATATTCAAGCCTTATTCAAATTTCCTACGGTCCCTGATCCAACTTCTGTTATTTATCTACATTAAATAAACCGGTTAAACTTTTTCCTTTGGTCTCGGAGTGGCTTTAAATCAATCATGAGGTTGTTTTCTCTTGTAGCTCCAAATATTGTGGTGATTAGCCTTTTAAGTATTTAATCAGTTGAGATAACAACAACAATAATAGTAATAATAATAAAAATCACCATCATCATAATAAAAATCAAATGAATAGGGTGTGTAACATTTGTTGTGCTGAAAATGACATATTTGCTGTTCAATGAGCTCTAACGCAAGGCTGGTTAAAAGCCCTAGAAACTACTTTTATGGAGTGCTCATGAATATTTAGATAAGCTGTGTGCTGATTGATTGGTTTACAACGAGCGAAGCTGCTGAGCACAGACGCATCATAGCAACAAGCGCTCAATCACTGAAACATCAAATTGTTGATATGGTAGGGTGACAGACATCCTCTTTTTCCCGGACATGTCCTACTTGGGACTTCAAAATCGTCCGGAATTTTGGTCGACTACAGTGCAGTACGTAGTCGAAACACACCAGAAACTCTGGCGGACGGGAGCCAACAGGAGACTGAGCGACCGAACCCGACCCGGTGACGTCAGCCCCCCCCCCAAAAAAAAGTGTTTTCCTTTTCAGAAACCCAAATCTGGTCCCCATAGATATGATAGCATTGCTGTAATGAAGAGGTCTTCATTACTGGGACTATTTTTATGTATATAGTTTTATGTAAATAGCTTGTAGCACTTTTAAGGGCCCTTTGCACTTTATTAAAAACAGCTTGCTTAGCACTAGGACACTTTATTGGGCACTGCACTTTAAGCATAAATTTGCACATAAAGAACAGTTTGCACACAAGGTTTTTAAAATATTTATTGAATATTTATTGGGTATTTTAATAATTAGCATGTAGCCCTTTGTTCAAGGCTCTCCACAGCTGCT
>NW_024038325.1:0-59555 GCF_016077235.1 Cyprinodon tularosa
ATCATCCTCCGAACTTTGCGGTTTGTAATGGCCCTTAATTTGGCATACAGTTCTGGTACATCGTTCCCCTATCTTTCCTGAAATAAAAACTGCAAGAATGACATATATTATATTAAATATATAATGCCCGAGACATTTATTTTTACCAGAGCCAAAACTAGTTCTCGTTTAATGAGGCATTCACGTGTATAAGTCTGGTGACATTTGTAAACTCCCTCTCACAGGTGGCAAGGTATTTGCCAGCTTTTGTTTTATTCTCATTGCAAAGATGAAATAAACGTTTTATTGTAAAACATTTAACAACAATGCTGCTCAACTTTAAATCAGGAGAAGCAGTAAAAAAAGGAACACAGTGTTTTGAGATTTGTGTAGGAATGATTTTTGACTGTTCAAATGAATAATTCTCAGCTACAGAATTTAATCAGTTAAATTATTTAGAATATAAAATTTCATATATAATCTGTACTCAAATGTTATACCTATATAAAAAAATTATATTTAAAAAATCTTAATTAAATACGAATGCTGCACTGAAATTGAAATTTTCGACTGTTCTTGAATGTCTCTTCCTTTTCCATTTCCTGTCCCATCTCCCGGAATCTTCCATTCGGCTCTTTCATCGGAAGTGGTATGTAGCTATGGTCGCGCTGTCTCATATAACATTAATATAAGCAGTGGAATACATTTGCTATATACAGAGCTACGTCTTTTGAAACAAATAGGTTGTTAAAAATAAATATGATTTTATATTTAACTTATGTTTGATAAAACTGAAAACGGCTCTATGTCTCTAAGTACACGGTTCTTGTTGGCAGACGTTAGCGGCTGTGGCTAACTGTTTTTA
The DNA here is from genome assembly GCF_016077235.1 of Cyprinodon tularosa. Taxonomy (NCBI): domain Eukaryota; kingdom Metazoa; phylum Chordata; class Actinopteri; order Cyprinodontiformes; family Cyprinodontidae; genus Cyprinodon; species Cyprinodon tularosa. The sequence goes on from NW_024038325.1 coordinate 845, forward strand.
ACAGCTTGTTTATAGTCATATGTTTTCAATGCAGATTAAGAAAACGTTTTCCACATGAGACCGAGTAATATGTTGTATTAATTTGATGAATTGACAGCTAAGCTGGACCATCGATGTATAAGAAGTTGTCCCAGTATCTGTGACTACCGTATTTTCACGATCATAAGGCGCACCGTACTAAAAGTTACTCAGTTATATGTGCTATTACTATATTTAACACACACATAAGGCGCACCGGATTATAGGGCGCGGGTTTTATATACCTTATGTTTGATAAAACTGAAAACGGCTCTATGTCTCTAAGTACACGGTTGTTAGCGGCTGTGGCTAACTGTTTTTAACAGCTTGTTTATAGTCATATGTTTTCAATGCAGATTCAGAAAACGTTTCCCACATCAGACCAAGTAATATGTTGTATTAATTTGATGAATTGACAGCTAAGCTGGACCATCGATGTATAAGAAGTTGTCCCAGTATGTTTGACTACCGTGTTTTCACGATCATAAGGCGCACCGTACTAAAAGTTACTCAGTTATGTGTGCCATTACTGTATTTAACACACACATAAGGCGCACTGGATTATAGGGCGCGGGTTTTATATACAGATGCGTGTCCTCTACTATGTTTAAATACCTCTACTGCATATTTAAAAATAGAGTGGGAGCAAAACTGAGTATGATTGTGCTTTATTCATTTATTTATTACAAAGTATTAATCAAACACAGACACATTGCTGATGACAGAGCGCAATGATCACTCCTCTGAAACAGTTTATTGACGCATAAATTAACTTAAAATCCTGAAACCTTTCGACAGAATATGTTCGCTTTTATTATCCTGTTGCCATAGCCATTTTTAGAGTCTCTGTTATCCAGTTAATGATTAATTGATTACTAAATTAGTTTATGAATATTTTAATAATTAGGATTAATGTGTTCCAGCCCTAATCATTATAACATAAATATTTAAGAGAAACTGCTTAGAATAATTATACAGTCTTTGTAGTACAATAACTAATAAACTTGTTTTTTTTTCTCAGACTGAAAAAAACCTGCTGACCTCTTCTGTGGCTGGTAAGAACCTTTTAGAACTGTGATGTTGGCCTAGAACAGGGGTCTGCAAAGAGCCATTCTTTTCTCAGTCCAGTTTCTGGATAAAGGATAACATTTATGATCAATATCAGCATAAGAAAATTGGTCATTTTTAAAAATCCAACATTTTATTTTGTATTTATAGCTTTGAAAATAAGGCCTATTTTCTTTGATGTATGCTTTTTGTCCTTAGATGGGGATATCTGTGGAAAATTGTTTAGCAAAGATAATTGTTTACAACCTGATGACAAGAGAAATATATTAACGAAAAAGGGCCAGGGGCACCAATTGATCTGTGATCCGGTTACTTAGATGTAAAAACAATCTTAGCCACTGATCTTATTTACCTCTAAGTCTAAAATTAGCCACTGTCAGTGCTCCAAACGTGTAATTTATTATGTGTAATTTGTTTGGTTCCTGGTGGACACGCGTGTATTCTGTGCTAAAAGTCACATTGTTTGTTTTCCTCAGATTAGTTTGTCCTAACAAAATATTATGAATAAGCTGATGTTTTCCTAAATGGATTCTGATCCAAAGCTTCACTTTAGAAGCTCAGACTGTAGAACCCGCAGCCTCTGTAGTGCCTCTCTTAATCTTTCTGGGTTGATGGTGAACACTGAACTGTTGTTTTCCTGATTTCTTGTAGGCTAACCTCACATTGCTGTGATCTATCGCTCTGACTGGTAAGTTATTTTGTTTTATGGTGATGTACTGAGTTCCTGGATTACTGTAGACAGCTGTAGATGAAGTTAGCATCTTATAACCCGTGAAACAACTGCTGCAGATGATGAGATGTGATGACTGCCATGTTTGATCCTCAGCAGAACCTCTGAGTCCATTCAAAGTCAGAGTCCCTGCCCATCTTGTCTTGCTCTGAATTAACACAATTCTCTATTAAAATAGTTAACTCTCTATTAGTATTTTGACAATCTAAACGGTTTAAATTAAATTAAATGAATAATTTTTAAAAGCACCCATTTGCTCAACTCAATAGCAGATCACCTTGAAAAAAGCTTGTTGTACTAGGAATTATTTGGTTTGTGAAGCCAAGAGATGAGATTTTTTTAGGTTTTAGCCCATAGCAATGAAGTAAAAATATGTCTTTAACAAAATCTAATGACTTCACAGCAAAGCTGCAGCATTTTTACCTCATCAGCTTAATCTAAGAGCTGTATAATGGTTTTCAGGTCAGTATTCAGTGGTGATTTCAATGCACCATATAGGCTACTCCAAACTATGTAGCTTGAGATGGTTGGTTCCACCTCAGGAGTCACAGGGCCCAGGGCACCACTTTATGTCCATTTGAGTTACCCTTAAACCACAGTGGTCCACTCTGCTAACGGCTGCCGTTTGCCAACCAAACATGTCTAACACTTTCCAGATCAGACATTTTTCTGATTCTCTGACGTAGATGCAAAATATTCTGATGTCAGAACCAGAAGACAGAGAGAGACTGGATTATTATTTAGCTAAAATGTTGTGCTGGCAGCACCCTTCAGGGCTGCTAAACCTGGAAGTTATTGGTCTTGGCCCCCTAGTGGTCATATAATATACAACAGATTTCTTTATCAAAAGTATCTGTACCTGGAGTCCAAACATTAGTCCCCCCCAGCCGGGCATCGGTGCTAAACTTGTACAAGTATCAAAAATGAAGCAGCACGTGCATTTATGCTACTCTTGCTGCTTTAGGGGTGAACTTAGCATAAGAGTGGCTAGCATCCAGCCATGACATCTTGCACGAGCATTGGGGGGTCGATTCGTTCATGTGTCAGGGTACGCACACGGGGGGGGGGGGGGGGGGGGGGGACAAGCAGACAACCATGATTAAAGTGTTATGGAACCAATCGGGTACAACAAGCTGTCTTTTGTGATTGGCTGGGGTTATTCATTGATTTCTCACTGTAGCGGGGACCATTTATTTTAGTTTGACTTCCAGAGCTTCTATTTCACTGCTGTGGGGAGATCTTTAAGCCACGTGGTAAAAATGGGTCAGAAAAGATCTCCTGCTGCACCTTTAATTTTTAAAATTATTTGCAGTATTAGCTGTGGAAGCACTAATGAAAAATCTTAGAGGATGTATGTGTTCTGAGATCTGGTCATCTTAAGATCTGTGACTAATAAACTCTCTTCTGTTTCCAGACGGAACTGGACCAGAACTCCTACTTTGCTGGTGAGAGGATTTTTTTTTCAGAGCTCTCAAATACATCCATCACTTGAGTGTAGGTTTGCTGCATGTTTAGACCCCAGTCAGAACATGCAAGAAATATACAACAGATTTCTTTATCAAAAGTATCTGTACCTGGAGTCCAAACATTAGTTCCTTTAACCCCCCCGTATATCTGTATAATGGGTTTTCAGGTCAGAACCAGAAGACAGGTGAGACGGGATGATTTAGCTATATTGTAGTGCTGGCAGCTGCCTTCAGGGCTGCTAAACCTGGAAGTTATTGGTCTTGGCCCCCTAGTAGTCATATATAGTTCCTTATACACATCCATCACTTGAGTGTAGGGTTGCTGCATGTTTAGACCCCAGTCAGAACATGCAAGAAATATACAACAGATTTCTTTATCAAAAGTATCTGTACCTGGAGTCCAAACATTAGTTCCTTTAACCCCCCCCCGTATATCTGTATAATGGGTTTTTAGGTCAGAACCAGAAGACAGGTGAGACGGGATGATTTAGCTATATTGTAGTGCTGACAGCTGCCTTCAGGGCTGCTAAACCTGGAAGTTACAGATCTTGACCCCTATTATTCATATGCATTTACTTGCAAAAGTATTCACCCCCCTTTAAGTTTTTGTCCTTTTACCACATTGCAAGCTTTGAACCTAAAGATACCAAATTTTTATTCTTTGTGAATAATCTACCACAAGTGGGACACATTCATAAAGTTGAGTGAAAGTTTTTGGATAGTTGAAACTTTTTTTTTTTTTTTATGAAATGAAAAAAAAAAGAAGATGAGATTGACTGTCCAAAATGATCCAGCTCCCATCAGCTAATAGCCACTGGTCGGTTGAACAGAACCCCCTTTTTTTTCTTTTTTTTTTCTTTACGCTGGGTGTGTAGGAGTGTGTGAAATGTTTTCTGGATCTACATGTGCTGCATTTGTGATGGTCTTTGGATCAGTCACTAATAAACCCCTTTTCCTCTTGTTTCCAGAGAGAACTGGACCGGGTCTCCTGCTTTGGATTTCTTTTTAGAGCTCTCCAGTACATTCATCACTCATTGGAAGGTTCCTGCTTATTTTATGTACCTTTTTTTTCTCTGTACTTTATCAGAACAACTTCTTTTTTTCTTTTGCCATAAACGGAAAATCAGATTGATTGATTTCTAATATAAAACGGTTGGTTTAAGTAAAAAAAATTGGGGTGTTGAACAAGTGATAGGATCGATATAACCGTTAGGTAATGTTAACTGTTAACAGAAACCGCAAAAAAAGTGTAACGTTGGCCATAACTCACTCAAAGAGCCGTTATAAACATTCACTTTCAGTTGTAGAGAGACTTTTTGTGCCATTTAAAACGGTAGGTTTAAGAAAAAAATCTAGATCCAAAAGTTCAACAAAGATCAGTCTAGTTTTAGCGGTTACAGGAAGAGCACAGCATTTTCTGATGGTTTTCTAATCAGTTTCTTCTCTCACACCTACAGGGAACTCAACCAGAACTCCTGCTTAGCAGGTAAAATTATTTTTTCTAGATGAGGTCCAGTCTTTTCATTACTAAGTAAAGGAGAGTTTCACATTTTAATTAATGTTTTGGAAGATTCATCAGAATTGCTGACTTGGCTAACCCAACCTCATACAGTGAAAAGACCTCTTCAAAAATTGGATGTAGAGAGGACCAGAACAGATGTTTATATTGATCCCCACATAAGCACCTGTTCACAAGCATTGCTTTCAAAAATTACAAAACAGTTTATACATGATACTACCTTTACATGTTTTCAGGTTTGTAACTTTAAGATGGCATTTGAGCAAGAAGGTGCTTCACTGAGTTATCTTATTAGAGGTCTCTGATGAATGTTCTCTTTTGTGTCTTTCAGGTGTTCTGTGGACTGGCCTCCTGCCAGTGGACGTATCCTTTCCATTTATCAGATCAATATTTCTGGAACTGTTTTTCAGACATTTATTCTTGACTCTGTTTATCAGATCAATATTTCTGGAACTGTTTTTCAGACATTTATTCTTGGCTCTGTTTATCAGATCAATATTTCTGGAACTGTTTTTCAGACATTTATTCTTGGCTCTGTTTATCAGATCAATATTTCTGGAACTGTTTTTCAGACATTTATTCTTGGCTCTGTTTATCAGATCAATATTTCTGGAACTGTTTTTCAGACATTTATTCTTGGCTCTGTATTTTATGGTTCTCAGAACTTTTCAGACTTTTCAGACTTTTCAGATTGATTTCAGAAAATTTCAGAACATTTTGAGAGATTGATTTCAGAAAATTTCAGAACATTTTGAGAGATTGATTTCAGAACATTTCAGAACATTTTGAGAATATACAGTATTATAATTAATAAAATATTTCTAAGTTTGATCCTGACCATCCCTCTGCTGCTGCTGCTGTGCTTCTGATCTACATTCCAGTATAATAATAAAAAAAAAAGTAAAATCCACCATATACATTTATTCTGTTTCTTGTTAGACATTAACAGTAATTTAGAGAACAGGTGAATATTTACTCTGTTTATTGCATATCTGGATAAGAAGTTTCTGCTCTGAAACAAACTATAAGCCAAATTGAGTTGGTGTATTTGAACATTATCTTGACGTTTGCAACAATGCCTAGAAAGAGTCAACGTTCTCAGGCTCAGAAGCTTAGACGTCAGAGAGAGTCTCAGCATGGTCAAGGAAAAGGTACCACTTTTCAGAACAGCAACCCAGTGTTTCAGAAGGCATATACTGATGCTGTGGACACAGAACATGACAGACCTGGAAATTCTTATAATGGACAGCAGGTAAATTGCAGTCTCAGCAGTTCATCTAGTGTAGCTTCATTTTCTGATAGAGCTTCTGTTACAAAGGCTTTGCATGCAGGACAGGTAAAACAAAGAGTACCACAGATGTCTTATGCTGATGTATTAAAAACAGGAGTTGTTGCAGCTGGACCATCTCATGAACACAGAGTGATTGCAGAATCTCAGCCATCAGTGACACATGTCTGTGCATCACGCAGCCAGGCTTCATTGAAGTATGGAAAATCCAGGAACAAACAGTGTGTGGCCAATAGTTTGGTTTTTCTGGCATTTTTTCATGAGAATGAAAGTATCAGCAGATCAGAACTTGACTTGGTTTTGGATAAAGGGGATATTGTCTACAAAGAAGCAAGAAAAACGTTTACTAAAAGCACGCATTTGGCAACCGATGAGCTGCCGAATGAAGTTACTGCACGCAGGTCAAAGTATCAGGTGGACAAGTCTCGAGCCCCTGTTTGTGGAACGTTTGGAGGATGTCAGCTGTACCGGAGTCTGGAACAAGGACTAAGTTGTCTGTCATCAGATGTATGTTATGCACTGCTGATCATGTCAGGGTTATGCATTGCAGTTTTCAGAAGCAGGTCTGGTCAGTATGGATACTTTGACCCACACTCAAGAAACAAATATGGAACATGGGTAACATCTGGTTTCTTAGACCGTGGTACTGCTGTGATGCTAAAATTTAACTGTTTGAGTGACATGATTGACAGAATCAAGCTATGCTTCACATCGTTAGGTGTTCAGTCATCTTGTTTTTATGAACTCCAGCCCCTGTCATTTAACACAGAGGATGCACACAACAGGAGAGATGTTTCAGACACAGCTACTACTTCTACTCTGTCGTTTGAAGCTATTGGTGAGTTGGATTCACAGACAGTTGGCAATCAGTCTAAGAATGTTTTACCTGAGATGTCAATGGATATAGATGCAGTTCAACAAGAGGCTGAATCAACACACCCAACACGTAATTTCCCTGCATGCGAGTCAAACTCTGCAGTTGAAGTCATGAACCCTGGTGTAAGTGGTGTTTCAGATGATGCAGCCCAATGCATATCTGAGGTCAGTTTTATGTCAACTGTGACAGAAGAAAACATGTCTGTCCTTCATACCAGTGTTGAGCAAGAAGCAACAAGTGTACTTACAGGAATATCTTCTGTCAAACTGTCAAAATACAGTAAAAAGAGTAGAAAAAGGGCCAAGAGTAGATTAATTAGAACAGAAAAATATAGAAAAAGACAAGAGAATCAGAAATTAAAAGAAAGACAGAGCTATAGACAGGTTGCTGAGTTTAGAGAGAAAAAAATATTGTATATTCGAAATTTGTACAAGAATGACCCAAGGTTTCAGCAAAGGCAAAAGGATTACATACGTAATTTATATAACAATGATCCAAGGTTTCAGCAAAAGCAAAAGGATTACATACGTAATTTATACAACAATGATCCAAGGTTTCAGCAAAAGCAAAAGGATTACATACGTAATTTATATAACAATGATCCAAGGTTTCAGCAAAAGGATTACATACGTAATTTATACAACAATGATCCAAGGTTTCAGCAAAAGCAAAAGGATTACATACGTAATTTATACAACAATGATCCAAGGTTTCAGCAAAAGCAAAAGGATTACATACGTAATTTATACAACAATGATCCAAGGTTTCAGCAAAAGCAAAAGGATTATATACATACTCAGTACAGGAAAGACCCAAGATTCAGACAGAGACAAAGATCTTATATTACAGAGCGTTATGCAAAAAACAAAGAATTTAGGTTCCGCCACAAGAATCTGAGACAAGTGATGAAAAACAGGTACCATAATAATAAGTCATTCTGTGCTATGCATAAAATCAGAATGGCATTAAATGTAAAAAGAAAGTACAGGCAGATGAAAAGATGCCCTCAGAGACAAACAGAAGACAGTGGAACACAGGTTCTACAAAATGACACACCTGAGATCAGACTGATCAATGATGCTGTTTCAGTTTTCAAATTAAATGTAAAGGCTGGTCCCACTTATGTCTGCACTGTGTGTCATAAGGCCTCATTTCCCAACCAAGTAGTAGTCTGCAGAAGGTCAAGTTATGTCAAAAAGCCAGATGTGGTTGAGCGGTGCTTGACAGGGAAGTATGTCCATGTTTGTGATGAAGGCTGCAGAAATGAACGGTGCTCAGTTCCTGATGAGAGAAGGAAAGAGTGGATTTGTCACACCTGCCACAATCATCTGAAGAAAGGATGCATGCCACGCCTAGCAGCAGCAAACAAATTATGGTTGGCAGAGATTCCCTGTGTTCTTTCAGATTTAAATATCCTAGAAAGGCACCTTATTTCTAAAGTTATACCGTTTGCAAAGATAGTCCCTCTCCCGAAAGGTAGACAACGACTGATAAGAGGAAATGTTGTGTGTGTTCCATCAGAGGTTGAAGAAACTGTTCATGCTTTACCCAGACTGAGGAGCGAGTCTCAGGTGTTGAGAGTGAAGCTAAAGCGGCGTCTGAGTTTTAGAGGTCATTCACTTTTTCAGACAGTACAGTGGCCTAAACTAATCTCTGCATTACTGAAACTGAAGCAGATTCATCCAGAGTATAAAGACATAACTATCAGGGATGAAGCTGAGCTGTGTGACCCCACACTTCCAGATGATGAGGATGATGACAGTGATGTAAGCATGGAGGACGATGACTATGGTGAGGAAGATCTCATGGAAATTGACATTTTTGAGAGAAACGCTCAGTGTGAGAGAGAAAATGAGCCTGAAAATGATCAGGACAGTGAATGTGAGCAACCACAGCAACCACAAAATGATGGAAAAGAGGGAGATATGCCCAATGGAGGATTTGCTCTAGAGTCATGCCTTCAGCCTCTTGACATATCAGAAGAAATTCTCTGTTTCTCTGATGGTGCTTATTGTGTGGCCCCTGCAGAAAGAAATAATCCAGTCAGTTTTTTCAAGACCCCAAATTTGGAATCGATGTCATTTCCCGTACAGTTTCCGACTGGCGAGAATACTCTAGACCAAAAGAGACTTCTTAAAGTCACACCAAGTGGATATTTCAAGTCTCGTCTTTTTCATACAGACGATCGGTTTGCCAGAGACCCAAACTACTTGTTCTTTGCACAGTTTGTAACCGAGGTAAATCTGGCTAACAACAGCATGACCATACAGCTAAGAAAAGGTAAAACTAAGACCAGAGATGGGCGCAGAATAACCTCAAGCATGTTACAGGACAAACACGAGGTTGAGAAACTGGTGAGAAATAAAGATGCAGTCAGATTCATGCAGCCACTCAGAGGCACTCCAGCTTTCTGGGAGAAAACCAGAAAGGATCTGTTTGCCATGATCAGAGCACTGGGAAATCCTACATTTTTCCTCACTTTTTCAGCTGCTGAGTTCCGATGGCCTGAAGTCATTGAAGCAATAAAGAGACAACAAGGTGAGGAGGTTGATTTTGCGGCTCTTGATTGGACTGCAAAGTCTGAGATTCTGCGATCTAATCCTGTCACTTGCATGCGTATGTTTGATAAGCGAGTTGAGGCGCTTTACAGAGACTTGCTGCTGTCAGATGCTCAGCCTTTGGGGAGAGTGGTTGATTTTTTCCACAGAGTGGAGTTTCAGCACAGAGGAAGCCCACACATCCATGGTCTGGTTTGGGTTGAGGGCGCTCCTGAGTTGGAGAAGTCAGCTGATCAAACTGTGTGCGATTTTGTTGACAAATACATCTCAGCACAACTTCCTGACCCTGACACACAACCTGAACTTTATCAGAAAGTCAATGAACTTCAAAAACACAGTAGGAACCACACAAGGTCTTGTTTCAAGAGTGTGAACTCTGGTTGTCGGTTTGGTTTTCCAAAGCCCCCTTGTACACGAACAATGATCTCCAGAGCCATTGGGGAGGAGGAAGAGGAAGATGACACTGAAAGTGCAAAGAACAAACTAAGACCTCTGATGCAGCTGCTGAATGAACCCGAAGTGGCGTCCATGAGTTTAGAGCAGATCCTTTCTCGATGCGAGTTGACACTTGCGGAGTATGAAAGTTGCCTTCACCGTATGAGCAAAAAAACTGCAATCTACCTGAAGCGTGATCCCAAAGACTGCTGGATAAATGGGTACAACCCGCATCTGCTCAAAGCCTGGGACGCTAACATCGATGTGTCTTACATACTGAATGCTTACTCGTGTATTCAGTATCTGACAAAATACATCACCAAGAGGGAAAGTGGTCTATCAGAGTACCTGAAAACAGTCATCGCCAGCTCAGACATGGACAGAGTTAACGAGTGTGATGAGATGAGAGCTGTCATGCAGGCTTACTCAAAAAAGAGAGAGGTAAGTGCTCAGGAGTGTGTGGCTCGTGCATGTGGACTAAAGATGAAAAGGTGTTCCCGCAGTGTCGTCTTCATCCCTACCGATGACAATCCTGTGAAAATGAGTCGCCCCATGTCATTCTTGGAGGACATGCCACCGGATTCTAGCAATGTCTGGATGAGCAGTTTGAGTGATAAATACAAAGCCAGACCTGAGACATCCGAGTATGAGGAGATGTGTTTAGCTGATTTTGCAGCTACCTGCAGGTTTGTGAGTTCAGACAAGGTCAACACTGATGGTGTCTTACCTCTTCTCAATCAGCTTGGATTTGTCCAGAGGCGGAAAAATGATAAGCCCTCCGTCATCAGATATTACAACTGTTCAAAGGAAAAAGATCCTGAGCAATTTTATGCCAGATTACTGAGAGTGTACCTTCCTCACAGATCTGAATTTGAAATTCGAAGCGTGCATTTTCCAACCTATGCATCCTTTTACAACTCTGCCTATGTCCAACTACCAGGTTCAAACAATCCTGAGAGTGTGAGAAGCATTGTTGAAAGAAACAGAGACAAATATGAGAAAAACACTGAGGATATTGAGAAAGCTCTCGAGGAGTTTGAGGATAACAGAGATCTTGTGATCGATGAATGGTGTAATCTTGCCCCTGAATCCGAAGTTGTGAGGTTGCAGTGTGATGATGAACTTCAGCCGCCAGAGCCAGACAATGAACAGGAAAATGTACCAGACTTTTGTCCTCAGTCTGCTCCTACCACAGAAATGAGAGCCTTTAAGGAACCCCCAGCTATGGATCCTGCTGTACTGAGACAGATGTATCAGAACCTGAACCAGAAGCAGGCCTGTGTGTTCTATGCAATCAGAGACTGGTGCATTAAACTTGTGAATGGTCAGAACCCCGATGCTTTTCACCTATTTGTGTCCGGAGGCGGCGGAGTGGGGAAGTCACAACTTATCCGATGCATCTACTCAGAGGCCCGTAAGATACTGAACAAGTTGCAGGTACTTTCAGAGGAGGCTGATATTTCTAGTCCAACTGTTTTGCTAACAGCTTTTACTGGAACTGCAGCTTTCAACATCTGTGGAACAACACTTCACTCTTTACTGAAGCTCCCACGCAGTCTGAAGCCACCGATTCAAGGACTTGGTAACCAGCTGGATGAACTCAGGTCGGAACTTTTCAACGCCCAAATCATCATTATTGATGAGATCTCAATGGTTTCTAAGCCCCTCTTTGCTTATGTGGATGCACGACTGAAACAGATCAAAGGTAATCAGAGACCGTTTGGCGGGATGTCCGTTTTGGCTGTCGGGGACTTCTTTCAGTTACCTCCTGTGCGACAGTCTAAGCCTCTCTGTGTACACGATCCGACTGACATTGACCTGTGGCAGGAGCATTTTCAGATGGTCACTCTGACTGAGATAATGAGACAGAAAGATGATGTTGTCTTTGCAGAGATGCTGAACAGGATTCGAGTGAAAGAAAAGACTGATGAGCTGTCCCAGGCTGACAGAGATTTGTTGTCACAGCGGATTACAGAACCAGCCCTTTGTCCCACTGAGGTACTGCATATTTTTCCTACTAATAAGTTGGTTGACGAACACAACTCTGCAACACTGGCTTTGTTACATTCCAACATAATCACTATTGATGCAGATGACTTTCAGAAAGATCCACGTACAGGCAGAATGGTACGGAGAGAAAAACCATGCAAGGGAGGCAGAAATGATTTGGCTGACACTCTGAAATTAGCCGAAAGCTCACGCGTTATGCTCACTAGAAACATTGATGTACAAAATGGTCTGGTTAATGGTGCCTTTGGTACACTAACATCTTTTGTCACTTCTGAGGGTGATCAAAGCATCTCTAAGCTGGGCCTGACAATGGATCATCAGAAAGGTGTGACCAGAAACCAAAGTGGACCTGCAGAAACTGCCAATCTGGTTTACGTCGAGAGAGCAGAGGAGAATCTAAAGAACGGAGTGGTACGTAGACAATTTCCAGTGAAGCTGGCTTTCGCGTGCACTGTTCATAAAACCCAGGGCCTCACAACACATGCGGCTGTGGTGTCACTGCAGAAAATCTTTGAACCAGGTATGGCTTATGTAGCTCTTAGCAGGGTGACGTCTCTCAGTGGGCTGTATCTACTGGACTTGAATGAAAGGAAAATATTTGCCAATCCTGAAGTCTCTACAGCTCTCCAGACGATGAAACAAGCCAACATGGATCACATGATGCCTCTTCTTCTGGTTAAGGAACTAGTAGACAGGTCTGACACTCTTACCCTTGTTCATCACAACACAGAGGGACTTCAAGCTCACATTGATGACATTCAGAAACATCATGAGTTGTGTCTGGCAGACGTGTTGTGTTTTACTGAAACTCATCTGAAAGGCTCTTTTGTTGCAGACGATCTTCATCTGGATGGTTACAACATGTTCAAACGCAACAGACATGCATCCTACACTAACTTTCCTCAGATGGCCAGCAAAGGTGGTGGTGGGGTTGCTGTTTATGTGAGAAACAACTTTCAGGTGCGTGAAAGACAGTATTTGACCAATGTGATTGATCTTGAGTATGTTGCTTTGAAGGTTGAGGCTCCCTTCAGTGCAGTGATTGCAGCTGTGTACAGACCACCTGACTACAGCCTAAAACCATTCCTTCAAAATCTGGTAAGCCTTCTGGATGCCCTCGAGATGTTAGACTGTCACCCTGTCATTGTTTGTGGAGACTTTAATGAAAACCAGTTATCCAGGTCATCAAAGCCAATTTTGGAGCTGTTTCGGTCTCGAGGATTTGTACAGTTGATTTCTTCCCCCACGACAGAGAAACTCACACAACTTGATTTGATATTCATTTCTCAGCCACAGCAGTGTCTCCATTCAGGTGTCATGAGAACCTACTACAGTTACCACAACCCAGTGTTCTGTGTCCTGTCCGGCAGTGAACCATGAAGAGGTCGTGAGTGTAAAATAAAACATAAAGAATTGTAGTTACTTGATTTAAAAAAAAAAAAAAAGTTTTTAAAGACTGTGTTTGATCCTGAGATTTTAACAATAGATATCTGATTAGCAAATATGTTTACATCATTCCTCTGGATTCTGAGAATAATAAAAACTTTAAATGCTCTTACAGTATGTTAAGTTTTAGGCTGACAGCTGAGTTCTCTGTTTCAATTCTTGTTCTACTTAAAATAACAATCTAGAATTAGTGTCATGAACATGCAACTAAGGACTTGGTATGTTAGATTTTTAATACTTTATTGGATGAATCAAAGCTCTCTTTTCGAAACCATTGAAAAAAAATATAGAAATAAAGTAGATATTTGGATTGTGTTTTTTTCCAGAAATTGACTTTAAGTAAATTAAGTAGATTATAAATTTTTTCTGAGTACTGACATTTTTGTATACATTTCACTTAAAATACTTAAACAAATGTGAATGATTTTACACAGTATATCTCATATGACAACAACTTTAATGGAAAATGTAGCAAAAAATTGGTTTTTCAGCTTGGAAGATAGAACACCATAAAAAATAAACCTAGTAGTAATTGGATGATTGGTATGCAAAGAGAATTATGTTAAACATCTATAAGAACATGAGTGGCCTGTGCATTTATCTGGGCGGGTTGGGTTGGGATGATAAATGCACAGGCCACAACTGTGCTCCATATATCCTCCTGCTGACACTGACCAGGTTCTTCTAGGCAGACACAAGGTGAGTAGGAAATCTTCTGTCTGTAAAAACTAAATTTCCCTTAATTATTCAGACTTTGTGGTTTTATTTACGATCTATCTCTTCATCTTACAGGTCAGAGTATCCAAATCCCATCTTGGCATTTCTAGGCTACAAATCCATCTTAGTGAGACCCTTGCAGCTGAAGACAAGCATATCATCATCTTCATGTTAAACCTCACCAACAGGGGACGGTTTGTGCTCTGCAGCAATGTTGAAGGAATTTAGTAATCATACATCATGTGACCATTTTTTAAACGTTCAAAGTCATTACAATGTAAGCCTTCTCTTCTTTCACAGGATCAGTTACCACACCATCATCTTCTGTCTCCAGAAGAGATAAACCAGTGCCCACCCCTTGCCTGGTGATCAGATTCTGCTTCTGGGATCAAGTCATAAGGAACAGGCAAATTTGTTTGGCTTACTCTCTGACCTGTGTACTGCATTGGGCCCTCATACTGAGGCTCAGAGGTATTTGCTCTGCAGCAGTATTGAAGGTAATTAGTAATCATACATCATGTGACCATTTTTAAAACATTCAAAGTCATTACAATGTAAGGCTTCTCTTCTTTCACAGGATCAGTTACCACACCATCATCTTCTGTCTCCAGAAGAGATAAACCAGTGCCCACCCTTTGCCTGGTGATCAGATTCTGCTTCTGGGATCAAGTCATAAGGAACAGCCAAATTTGTTTGGCTTACTCTCTGACCTGTGTACTGCATTGGGCCCTCATACTGAGGCTCAGAGGTATTTGCTCTGCAGCAGTATTGAAGGTAATTAGTAATCATACATCATGTTACCATTTTTTAAATATTCAAAGTCATTACAATGTAAGTCTTCTCTTCTTTCACAGGACCACACCGTCCTCTTCTGTCTCCAGAAGAGATAAACCAGTGCCCTCCCTTTGCCTGGTGATCAGATTCTGCTTCTGGGATCAAGTCATAAGGAACAGCCAAATTTTTTTGGCTTACTCTCTGACCTGTGTACTGCATTGGGCCCTCATACTGAGGCTCAGAGGTATTTGCTCTGCAGCAGTATTGAAGGTGATTAGTAATCATACATCGTGTGACCATTTTTTAAACGTTTAAAGTCATTACAATGTAAGGCTTCTCTTCTTTCACAGGATCAGTTACCACACCATCATCTTCTGTCTCCAGAAGAGATAAACCAGTGCCCACCCTTTGCCTGGTGATCAGATTCTGCTTCTGGGATCAAGTCATAAGGAACAGCCAAATTTGTTTGGTTCACTCTCTGACCTGTGTACTGCATTGGGCCCTCATGCTGAGGCTCAGAGGTATTTGCTCTGCAGCAGTATTGAAGGTAATTAGTAATCATACATCATGTGACCATTTTTTAAACATTCAAAGTCATTACAATGTAAGTCTTCTCTTCTTTCACAGGATCAGTTACCACACCATCATCTTCTGTCTCCAGAATAGATAAACCAGTGCCCACCCTTTGCCTGGTGATCAGATTCTGCTTCTGGGATCAAGTCATAAGGAACAGCCAAATTTGTTTGGTTCACTCTCTGACCTGTGTACTGCATTGGGCCCTCATACTGAGACTCAGAGGTATGTGCTCTGCAGCAATGTTGAAGGTACTTAGTAATCATACATCATGTGACCATTTTTTAAATATTCAAAGTCATTACAATGTAAGTCCTGTCTTCTTTCACAGGATCAGTTACCACACCGTCCTCTTCTGTCTCCAGAAGAGATAAACCAGTGCCCACCCTTTGCCTGGTGATCAGATTCTGCTTCTGGGATCAAGTCATAAGGAACAGCCAAATTTGTTTGGTTCACTCTCTGACCTGTGTACTGCATTGGGCCCTCATACTGAGGCTCAGAGGTATTTGCTCTGCAGCAGTATTGAAGGTGATTAGTAATCATACATCATGTGACCATTTTAAACGTTTAAAGTCATTACAATGTAAGTCCTCTCTTCTTTCACAGGATCAGTTACCACACAATCTTCTTCTGTCTCCAGAAGAGATAAACTGCTAACCACCCCTTGCCTGGTTATTGGATCTTGCTTTTGGGATAAGGTCATAAGGAACAGGCAAATTTGTTTGGTTCACTCTCTGACCTGTGTACTGCATTGGGCCCTCATACTGAGGCTCAGAGGTATTTGCTCTGCAGCAGCATTGAAGGTAATTAGTAATCATACATCATGTGACCATTTTTTAAACATTCAAAGTCATTACAATGTAAGGCTTCTCTTCTTTCACAGGATCAGTTACCACACCATCATCTTCTGTCTCCAGAAGAGATAAACCAGTGCCCACCCTTTGCCTGGTGATCAGATTCTGCTTCTGGGATCAAGTCACAAGGAACAGCCAAATTTGTTTGGTTCACTCTCTGACCTGTGTACTGCATTGGGCCCTCATTCTGAGGCTCAGAGGTATTTGCTCTGCAGCAGTATTGAAGGTGATTAGTAATCATACATCATGTGACCATTTTTTAAACGTTTAAAGTCATTACAATGTAAGGCTTCTCTTCTTTCACAGGATCAGTTACCACACCATCATCTTCTGTCTCCAGAAGAGATAAACCAGTGCCGACCCCTTGCCTGGATATCGGATCTGCCACTGGGATAAGGTCATAAGGAACAGCCAAATTTGTTTGGCTTACTCTCTGACCTGTGTACTGCATTGGGCCCTCATACTGAGGCTCAGAGGTATTTGCTCTGCAGCAGTATTAAAGGTATTTATTAATCATACATCATGTGACCATTTTTTAAACATTCAAAGTCATTACAATGTAAGTCTTCTCTTCTTTCACAGGATCAGTTACCACACCATCATCTTCTGTCTCCAGAAGAGATAAACCAGTGCCCACCCTTTGCCTGGTGATCAGATTCTGCTTTTGGGATCAAGTCATAAGGAACAGCCAAATTTGTTTGGTTCATTCTCTGACCTGTGTACTGCATTGGCCCCTCATACTGAGACTCAGAGGTATGTGCTCTGCAGCAATGTTGAAGGTACTTAGTAATCATACATCATGTGACCATTTTTTAAATATTCAAAGTCATTACAATGTAAGTCCTGTCTTCTTTCACAGGATCAGTTACCACACCATCATCTTCTGTCTCCAGAAGAGATAAACCAGTGCCCACCCTTTGCCTGGTGATCAGATTCTGCTTCTGGGATCAAGTCATAAGGAACAGCCAAATTTGTTTGGCTTACTCTCTGACCTGTGTACTGCATTGGGCCCTCATACTGAGACTCAGAGGTATTTGCTCTGCAGCAGTATTGAAGGTGATTAGTAATCATACATCATGTGACCATTTTTTAAACATTCAAAGTCATTACAATGTAAGTCTTCTCTTCTTTCACAGGATCAGTTACCACATCTTCTGTCTCCAGAAGAGATAAACCAGTGCCCACCCCTTGCCTGGATATCGGATCTGCCACTGGGATCAAGTCATAAGGAACAGCCAAATTTGTTTGGCTTACTCTCTGACCTGTGTACTGCATTGGGCCCTCATACTGAGGCTCAGAGGTATTTGCTCTGCAGCAGTATTAAAGGTATTTAGTAATCATACATCATGTGACCATTTTTTAAACATTCAAAGTCATTACAATGTAAGTCTTCTCTTCTTTCACAGGATCAGTTACCACACCATCATCATCTGTCTCCGGAAGAGATAAACCAGTGCCCACCCCTTGCCTGGTGATCGGATTTTGCTTCTGGGATCAAGTCATAAGGAACAGCCATATTTGTTTGGTTCACTCTCTGACCTGTGTACTGCATTGGGCCCTCATACTGAGACTCAGAGGTAAAATATATTACGGATTTTCTCCTTAAGACCTGCACCCATCTTTCCAGTGCTCAGCAGGTGCATGGAAGAAGCAGTTCAACAGCAGGGACACTTTGCTCCTTCATGGTGACTATGTGCTCCTTTGAATCTTCTGTTGACAGCGATTCATTCAAAAAAAAAAAAAAAAAAAAAAACTCAACCATGAACATTATGGAGAAATGACAGTAATTGCTCTAAGTTTTCCTCATCCATGTCTGTAATTATGCAGCTTTAACTCTTGGATCCTTGCAGGCCTGGTACCAGGCTCATCTGATGCCTTCTCATATTTATCTATTTATAGAAATGGCCAAAACACGCACACTGTGTCTCATCCACATGCCTTTCAAAATGGGGCTTTAAAATTTCTAAAACAAGTTTTAGCCATAAGGTTTACATTTCCACCTGACATGTGTGACTGTCTGGGAGTAATGCAACAGAAGGTATTCATTTTTAGCCTCAATAGCCCGTAACATTGGGAACTAGAGGCTCAGACCTTTCCAAGGAGGGTTTGGAGGTAATTGTGTGACCGTTTCCGCGGGTGTAACCGGCCTGCGTGGCATAAATTGGTGTGACAGATGATACAAATTTATAGTTCGGGAGTTTTACTTGCCTTAATTAACATAAGTAATTTTAGTCGGAATTTGCTCCAGAGACCCTGTGGGCTTATTAATTAATATTTTATACTATTGCACTGGTATTTTTCTCCATTACCCAGTAGGTTTCTTTTAATCTGAATTATTTTTAAAGTATAAAGTGGTGTACTGCTGTGAAAACCAGGTCAAATCTAAATGACATAAATTATTTATTTTGATAGTAGTTTTAGCGGATATAAGACAGGACCTACACATACTGTGTGTTAGTGCATGAAGGAAGCCAATCCTTACTTTCTGGAATAGGTAATACTTGGTCACCTGTTAAATCTGGTAACCATGATCAAATTTTAAAAGTAAATGTGTTTTGAACTCTTCAATTTAAACAGTGATTAAAGCAATTTATAAGTTAATATTATTCATTATTTGGTAGAGTTACAATTAAATAGAAAGAACTATTGAGGTGTTACACATAACTGTGTGAATCCTGTCTTAGTGGGGTTATCAGCTGGTAATTTGGTGTGAAAGATGTTTTCCACATCTGTGCAGTTAGAGCAGGCTAATAAAAAAACATGAGTCAAAAGCAGATGTGAAATCTGAACACTGTGTTGTTCACAGTTCTCTAAAGACTGACCACCACTATGGTATCACAATAAAGATACAATATCTAATCAGAGGTAGAACCATGAATGAATGTGTAATTATTCTTGCTATAAGCACAATATGAAAAGCATTTCACACTAAGCAAAAGTTTTCAAACATTGTTTATTTTGAAATAAAATTTGGCAAGGCTAAATATTTTTCATTTCTTCTCTGTTTAGATCACCTATAAATCACACAAGGTGACATTTAAAATAGTTGTTATACCTGAAAAAATATGCCTCAATGCCTTTCTGTCATACAAATATAAACGGTGTTACCAATAGTAACACAATCGTAGTTCGGGGGTGGGGGGGTATGTACTTGGCTTAAATTACATATTTAATTTCAGTTGAAATTTGCTCCTAAGACCCTGTGGGCTTATTAATGAATATTTTAAACTATTGCATTGTTATTTTTCTCTGAGGTTTCTTTTAATCTGAATTATTTTGAAATTATAAAGTGGTTTACTACTGTGAAAACCAGGTTGAATCAAATTTTAAAATAACTTGAATTCTTCAATTTAAACAGTGGGAATAACAATTGATAAGTTAATAAATTCATTATCTGGTAGGGGTGAAAATATAAAAGGACCATTGAGTTGTGACACATAACTATGTGAATCCTGTCTTAGTGGGGTTATCAGCTTGTAATTTGGTGTGAAAGTTTTCCACATCTGTGCAGTTAGAGCAGGCTAAAACATGAGTCAAAAGCAGAATGTGAAATCTGAACCATGTGTCGTTCACAGTTCTCTAAAGACTAACTACCACTATGGTATCTTAATAAAGATACAATATCTAATCAGAGGTAGAACCATGAATAAATGTGTAATTAGCCTTGCTATAAGCACAATGTGAAAAGCATTTCACAGTAAACCAAACTTTGTTTTTGTTTAGTCTTTGTTCATGTCCAAAAAAGATCCAGTTTGAGCTGAAAGTAATTTGTTCCATGAACTCAATGCTCCCTAAACCAAACTCTGTATTTTCTTGTATAATCTATCACAAAGTTGAAATCTAAAAAGTAAACTTTATTTTTTCCAAATTAATTATATATTTTTTTAAAGAATAGAAACATGTATTTAGCTACAGATTTGAATTCATTTAGTATCACATCATTGTAATAATTGCTATTCTATTAAGTCTTTAGTCTTTGAAAAATTATTTTTAAATTAATTATGATACAATTTACAATAGTTACTATGTTTAATTTACAATCTCTAATTTTATCTTAAAATACTACATTTAATTTTTGATTTACTTTAATTTATTATCTCTAATTTTGATTTAGATCATTTACTTCAAAAGTGTTATTTTAGGTCTGTGTCCATAGTCTGGTTTGGCAGAACATCTTCATATCTGACAGGTTATTTTCTGTTAAAAGGGTGTCTTTCCTCTCCACTCTTGCTGCGTGCATGCTCTGTGTCAGTGATTGCTGCAAAATCAATGACTAAATATAAGAAAATGTCTACTGTGTGTAAATGCTCATCCAGAAGAACAAATTCTCATTAGTCAATGACTGAATGCAATCATCTGGGTTCCTCCAAACTTTTAACTAATTGTATGATGTAATTGAATTTTTTCTGTAAAGTTTCTTGAGATGACTTGTGTTGTGAATTTGTGTGATAATATGATAAATAAACCAAATTGCAATTCATTAATATTAACCTCATGGGTGAGATTGTCTTGCATTGTTACTGTTTCCTTATCACGAAATATTTCATTCAATGTACTGTTATTTGTCATTGTTTTAGAAAAAAAAGCGAAGCATTATTAATTAAATATACTGATGATTCATTTTGAATCAATTAACAGTATTTCATTATTTTTAATTCCTTCCTTTTTTCGCTTTGCTGTTTGGGCAAACTTTGACAATGTTTCTGCTAATGTATTAGTAGATTTTGTTAGATTTGCTGTCAACTTTATCTTGCTCCCACCTTTTTAAAGAAAATAAATTAGATATTTCTTTTTTTCTTGCCAAGTTAAAATGTTTCAGTAAGATTACTACTTTCAGCTTCAGGATATTTATGATTTACTTTAAGCAATCATGCATTTACATTTCTTCTAATGTATAAGGTTTCACCAAGTGTTGTCCTGTTCAACTAAACTTCTTTGAGCTTCCACTTCAACACATGATTTTGGAGTGTTTTCTGCTGGTTCAGTAAATATCAAGGAACGTTCTGCTGTCAAGTTTAGCAGGTTTCTGCCAGGATATTGAAAAATGATTCTATCCTACAAAATCTTTAGATTATTCAATTGCTATCTGCTCATTTAAGGTTCAGATTACTATCCAAAAACACTTTTGTGTATTCTTTAGCTTTTTAGCTGTTTTTCCCCCTTTATGCAGTTTTTTTTAGCAAATTTTTCTCTTTTCATTCAGCAAAAAAAGCATTCCCACTTTGCTGTTTCTGCGAAAAACAGAAAAACAATAAGTGGGAATGCTTATGCATTCCCACTTATTGTTTTTCACTTGTAATTTTTCTAACTCTAACTAGTCCCGCAGTTTTCAACTGATTTCAACAATTTTGGTATCAAAACGTTCAGCTTGTTCAGGAGAATTCTGCTATGTCTTTTGGTAAAGATATTTTTTGTAGTTTTCGCAATATTCAGCTTTTTCTGCGTTTTTTTTGTCCCATTGAAATGCATGTAGAATTCTTAGATTTCAGCAAAATTCAGCTAAACCTTCATCATCTTTGACCTTTAACTACTTCAGCATACTTTCAGCTAGAAACACCATTCAACTTTTAAAATGTTTCCGTATCTTTCTGCTATTACTGTTTAACTCGGCTTTCTGCTAACTTTTACAGTTTTGCTTCAGTGAAGCTTCAAACTTTAAAAGAAAATTTTCAGATTTTCAGATTTATAATGGAAGTCTATGGACGGAATTCTTCAACTGCTAGAGTGCGTGCTCTAGCTTTTGAGCTGTTCTGGTTTTTCCGAACAAATTCTTCTCAGTCCATCATTTTTAACTCAATTGAAATAAATTATACATCAAAACGTAGGGATTTTTGTCAGGATTCAGGAAATATAACCCTCATTTGTGTGGCTTTTACGGTTTTCCGACAGTATGGCCCAGACCATGAAGAAGTCCACACTTCCCCAATAGAAATCCAATGAGAGATTTTCCAAAAATCACAGACAAAATCAAAAACGATACATATTTTTGTATCGCTCCCATTTATTAACTATTTGATGTACTAACATGAAACTTGGTATAGAACATCTTCAGACCCTTCTAGCACTCACATTGAAGGAATTTCTTCAATATCATTTATGGTTTAGCTGTTTAGCTGACTTGTTCGGGCATAGGAAAACGCTGATTCTGAGAAAAATCCTAAAACTCAGAAAATGCAAATTTTTACATCGTCACCGTGGCCAAATAGTTTTTAGTAGAAACATGAAAGTTGGCAGAGTCGAAGCCGAAGGATGGCTGACGCCAACGGTGAAAGAATTTTTTTAATACCTAATACGGTTTTGGCTCACCGCCCGTTTGTTCACAGGGAAAGTTTTGCTTTTGAGAGTTCTGCTCTACCATTGAGCTGCATGTTATTTAATGAGACCAGCAGGATTTACAAACCTTTATATTCCTCCTTCCCATTAAGGCTGTGAATGAGCTACAGCCATGAAAGTTACCCCAATTGGAGACAAAGGATAGCTGTCGCTTAGACTGAAAGAATTTTTTAGATACCATTTACGGTTTGTCTTCAGCACTCGTTTGTTCGGAGCTGATATTCCCATTCAAAAAAGCCTGAGAGGAAAGGAACGAAAGTGATGCGCATTTCTCTCTGTCACTGACAGGCTCGTTAAGCGTTGTCAAGGTAACCGTGCTTCAAAGAGATTTTACCTCCACCACTTTAAACAGCACATTTTAATCTAATGGAGGGAGACAACACTGATTTAACATTAGGAAGTGGATACAATATGACCACTGGCCATGACCCTTCCCTTCACACGCAACCCTGATAGACTTTCAAAATAAAACTCCGGGGACCCTTCAAAATAAAAGCCCCTACATTAAACTCATATTTTTTTCTCAGCATATGGCTAAACGTTATGACCCAAACTCAACCACTTTTTTAAAAATGAGACTCTAGGGGGGTTTTCAAAACACACCCCACAGAAAATTTCAAAATAAAAGCCTCCCATTGCCACTTCATCTACTGCCCTAATAACAGGGGAAAAGAGTGATTTAATGATTGGAAAGTCATCAAGTATCACTGCTGGTTCTGACCCTTTTCTCAACACACAACCCTGCTAGACTTTCAAAATAAGACTCCAGTGACCCTACACAATAAAAGCCCCTATATTATACTTGCGTATTAATTGATGCAAATGGCTCAGCATTATGACCCAAACTCTACCAGCTTGTTTCTATTAGACTCTAGGGAACTTTTCAAAACATACCCCAGAGCAAATTTCACAATAAAAGTCTCCCATTTATGCTCTAATACAGCATCTATTCACCCAATAACATGGAAAACCAGTGATTTCATATTTAGAAATGGATTCTATATCACTGCTGGGCATGACCCTTCCCTTGACACACATCCATGATAGACTTTCAAAATAAGACTAAATGGACTCTACAAAATAAAAGCCTCTTCCTTACATACACTCATTCATTGTGCCGTATGGCTCGTAGCTATGACCCAAACTCAACCAATTTCTTCAAATTACACTACCAAGGCCTGTTGACCACACACCTCAGTGCATATTTCTTAATCAGGTTCTAAGATTTACACTGTAATAAAGCATCTGCTAACCTCGTAACATGCAGCCTAAGCCTGCCAACGGTGCTGTCATCAACACAGCGGCTCGTAACATGCAGGTTAAATTTGTTGATAAATTCAGCTCCTTAAGTGGTATTAGCTCTCTTTCTATAAGCTTCTCTCTCTGTCCTTCCTCTGCTTGTCATGGTCAGTCTTGCACATAGGTTTTTAGATTTTCAATCCTCTAAGGATGACACTGTTTTCTTCATGCTGATGAACCAACACATTTTAAATCATTTCAAATTGTTTTACCAAGTCTTGACATTTCCACATATGATTTCAAAATGTTGATACTTATTCAATACCATCTTCCTCAACATTTTACTTCCCATCCTTAAGCTACTACTTTTTTCTTCAACCAGATAAGATTCAAGTTTTTCTTTGTAATTTCTTTTCTGATTCAGCTAATTTAATACTTTTCATCCTATGTTTTGAACTTTGGCTTCATTCTGCTCTCTTTCTGGACAGGAATTAAGCTTTTCGGGTTGCTGCTATTCATAACACGCCTGACATGTTTCTGGGCAGTAGGTGGCCCCCCTTCAAAATTTCTTTAGAAATTTTTCTAGAAACTTGGGAGACATTATATTAAGACCCTTCTAGTGCACACATTAAAGACATTTTTTGATATTATGTATGGTTTGGCTGTGTAGCTTTTAAGATGAGTTTGTTTCTGCCATTTTACTGCCAAATGATTCTACCCTATAAAATCTTCAGATGATTCAATTGTTTTCTGCAGTTTGAAGTTTCTGATGACTTCCTATCACATTTTCATATGTTCTGCAGTTAATTTCAGCTTTTTTCATTCAGCAAAAGCATTCCCACTTGCTGTTTCTCCGAAACAGCTTTTTCTAGTTATTATTATTATCAAGTGGGAATGCTTATGCATTCCCACTTATTGTTGTTCACTTTAAATTTTTCTGACTCTAACTAGTCCCGCAGTTTTCAACCGATTTCAACAATTTTGGTATCAAAACGTTCAGCTCGTTCAGGAGAATTCTGCTATGTCTTTTGGTAAAGATATTTTTGGTAGTTTTCGCGTTATTCAGCTTTTTCTGCGTTTTTTTTGTCCCATTGAAATGCATGTAGAATTCTTAGATTTCAGCAAAATTCAGCTAAACCTTCATCATCTTTGACCTTTAACTACTTCAGCATACTTTCAGCTAGAAACACCATTCAACTTTTAAAATGTTTCCGTATCTTTCTGCTATTACTGTTTAACTCGGCTTTCTGCTAACTTTTACAGTTTTGCTTCAGTGAAGCTTCAAACTTTAAAAGAAATTTTTAAGATTTTCAGATTTATAATGGAAGTCTATGGACGGAATTCTTCAACTGCTAGAGTGCGTGCTCTAGCTTTTGAGCTGTTCTGGTTTTTCCGAACAAATTCTTCTCAGTCCCTCATTTTTAACTCAATTGAAATAAATTATACATCAAAACGTAGGGATTTTTGTCAGGATTCAGGAAATATAACCCTCATTTGTGTGGCATTTACGGTTTTCCGACAGTTTGGCCCAGACCATGAAGAAGTCCACACTTCCCCAATAGAAATCCAATGAGAGATTTTCCAAAAATCACAGACAAAATCCAAAACGATACATATTTTCGTATCGCTCCCATTTATTAACTATTTGATGTACTAACATGAAACTTGGTATACAACATCTTCAGAACCTTCTAGCACTCACATTGAAGGAATTTCTTCAATATCATTTATGGTTTAGCTTTTTAGCTGACTTGTTCGGGCATAGGAAAACGCTGATTCTGAGAAAAATCCTCAAACTCAGAAAATGCACATTTTTACATCGTCACCGTGGCCAAATAGTTTTTAGTAGAAACATGAAAGTTGGCACAGTCGAAGCCGAAGGATGGCTGACGCCAACGGTGAAAGAATTTTTTGACTACCTTTTACGGTTTTAGCTCACCACTCGTTTGTTCGCAGGGAAAGTTTTGCTTTTGAGCGTTCTGCTCTACCATGTTGCTGCATGTTATTTAATGAGACCAGCAGGATTTATAAACCTTTATATTTCTCCTTCCCATTAAGGCTGTGAATGAGCTACAGCCATGAAAGTTACCCCAATTGGAGACAAAGGATAGCTGTCGCTTAGACTGAAAGAATTTTTTAGATACCATTTACGGTTTGTCTTCAGCAGTCTTTTGTTCGGAGCTGATATTCCCATTCAAAAAAGCCTGAGAGGAAAGGAACGAAAGTGAAGCGCGTTTCTCTCTCTCACTGACAGGCTCGTTAAGCGTTGTCAAGGTAACCGTGCTTCAAAGGGATTTTACCTCTGCCACTTTAAACAGCACATTTTAATCTAATGGAGGGAGACAACACTGATTTAACATTAGGAAGTGGATACAATATGACTACTGGCCATGACCCTTCCCTTCACACGCAACCCTGATAGACTTTCAAAATAAGACTCCGGGGACCCTTCAAAATAAAAGCCCCTAAATTAAACTCATATTTTTTTCCCAGCATATGGCTCAACATTATGACCCAAACTCAACCACTTTTTTAAAAATGAGACTCCAGGGGGTTTTCAAAACACACCCCATGGAAAATTTCAAAATAAAAGCCTCCCATTGCCACTTTATCTACTGCCCTAATAACAAGGGAAAAGAGTGATTTAACGATTGGAAAGTCATCAAGTATCACTGCTGGGTCTGACCCTTTTCTCAACACACAACTGCTAGACTTTCAAAATAAGACTCCAGTGACCCTACACAATAAAAGCCTCTATATTATACTCGCCTATTAATTGATGCAAATGGCTCAGCATTATGACCCAAACTCTACCAGCTTGTTCTAAACTTGCAGCCTAAGCCTGCCAATGGTGCTGTCATCAACACAGCGGCTCGTAACATGCAGGTTAGATTTTTTGATTAAATTCAGTATGAAGGTAAATATGTGCCAAAATGAACGAACTTGTGAATTTAATGTGAAAACTTGAGAATGCAATGTGAGAATTTGTACCACAAAAATCTGAACTTGTATGCCAAAATGTTCTGCTGTAAAGAAAAACCGCACACACACAAACTGAATTTGAAGTTGCACTAAAAGACATATCAGGCAAGAACATGTAAAAAAAAATTACACTTGTCAGTCCAATCTTCACCTGACAAAGGATTTACACTCAAATCGATTTAAATGAAATGCACAAACATAAACTATTTACTGGTTGTTCATATAGTTTTAAGACACAAATAAAATTACAAGCTACAAATGATTTAAGTGTGTATAAGTCTTTATTTTGTAATTATTATTTTTTTGCATATGTTATAATACATTTGCTTATTACCGCAACCTCAAAATATCTAGCGTCACCATCACACGCTTATTGCTAACACACACCAAGACTTCTGCCGAGAACTGATTACCCAACCACCACTCCCCACCACAACCCCCCACACACCGCCGCCACAAGGAGACCCCCAGCGTCCCAACCGCCACCTCTCGCGAGACACAGCACGTTTGACGCCACCGCTTTGAACTTTTGTCACATTCCTTGCGAGATATTTGTGCCAAAAAAACGAACTTGTGTTTGAAGATGTTAGAGCAAATGTGGGGGAGGAGGGGGGGGTGGTGTCTGATAGGCCAACCAATCACAGCTTCGTCTCAATCGCCAGGCTGCGTACTATGGCAGGACGCCTTTGGAGCACTTCCTGGTTACGACACGACGTTTCCATCACGTTTACCCCCAAAAACAGCGCCAAACAAAAACCGACAGTTCGAGAAATACGGAAAGAAACAACAAAACCAAAAAATATACATGGAATTTTTTTTTTTTCTTGTTATTGGAGGAGGAGAGTCGCTTTGACGGCTTCGGCGGCAGCAAAACCTGCGACGGATTTTCTCCAGGCTGGCGTGCGCAGTGGAGTGGTAAGACCTACCTGCTATTATTCTAACCCACAGGGCCTGCTATGATCCAGAAATATAACCGTTAATAAATAAACGCATTGTCAGCAGATTGATGACTATGTTTTAAATAATCAAATTTTAAATTTATTTTTAAGTTTGTAGATTTATTTGTTTGTAACTTTAGTATTTTGAATTGAATACTTAAATGTGGGTACAAAACCCGTAAATAACTGACTTGAATAACTACTTTCAACACCCCATTATTTTTTTTTTTTTTTTAAATTTAATGTTTGTTTGAGAGCCAAAGCTGTTGAAAAATAAAATCATTTTTGTCTAAATTGTTATCCCCCTCTATCTGCCTGATGTTTATTTTGCAATTTACTGTATATATATAATATATATATATATATATATATAAGTACACTAAATTGCCCAAAAGTATTTGCTCACCCATCCAAATTATTGGAATTCGAGGTGTGTCAATCACTTCCATGCCACAGGTGTATAAATTCAAGCACCTAGGCATGCAGACTGTTTTTACAAACATTTGTGAAAGAATGGGTCGCTCTCAGGAGCTCAGTGAATTCCAGCGTGGAACTGTGATAGGA
The DNA here is from genome assembly GCF_016077235.1 of Cyprinodon tularosa. Classification (NCBI taxonomy): domain Eukaryota; kingdom Metazoa; phylum Chordata; class Actinopteri; order Cyprinodontiformes; family Cyprinodontidae; genus Cyprinodon; species Cyprinodon tularosa. Next base: position 29,234 of record NW_024038325.1, read on the forward strand.
TGCCACCTGTGCAACAAATCCAGTCGTGAAATTTCCTCGCTCCTAAATATTCCACAGTCAACTGTCAGCTGTATTATAAGAAAATGGAAGTGTTTGGGAACGACAGCAACTCAGCCACGAAGTGGTAGGCCACGTAAACTGACGGAGCGGGGTCAGCGGATGCTGACGCGCATAGTGCGAAGAGGTCGCCAACTTTCTGCAGAGTCAATCACTACAGACCTCCAAACTTCATGTGGCCTTCAGATTAGCTCAAGAACAGTGCGCAGAGAGCTTCATGAAATGGGTTTCCATGGTCGAGCAGCTGCATCCAAGCCATACATCACCAAGTGCAATGCAAAGCGTCGGATGCGGTGGTGTAAAGCACGCCGCCACTGGACTCTAGAGCAGTGGAGACGCGTTCTCTGGAGTGACGAATCGCGCTTCTCCATCTGGCAATCTGATGGACGGGTCTGGGTTTGGCGGTTGCCAGGAGAACGGTACTTGTCTGACTGCATTGTGCCAAGTGTAAAGTTTGGTGGAGGGGGGATTATGGTGTGGGGTTGTTTTTCAGGAGCTGGGCTTGGCCCCTTAGTTCCAGTGAAAGGAACTCTGAATGCTTCAGCATACCAAGACATTTTGGACAATTCCATGCTCCCAACTTTGTGGGAACAGTTTGGAGCTGGCCCCTTCCTCTTCCAACATGACTGTGCACCAGTGCACAAAGCAAGGTCCATAAAGACATGGATGACAGAGTCTGGTGTGGATGAACTTGACTGGCCTGCACAGAGTCCTGACCTCAACCCGATAGAACACCTTTGGGATGAATTAGAGCGGAGACTGAGAGCCAGGCCTTCTCGTCCAACATCAGTGTGCGACCTCACAAATGCGCTTCTGGAAGAATGGTCAAAAATTCCCATAAACACACTCCTAAACCTTGTGGACAGCCTTCCCAGAAGAGTTGAAGCTGTTCTAGCTGCAAAGGGTGGACCGACGTCATATTGAACCCTATGGATTAGGAACGGGATGTCACTTAAGCTCATATGTGAGTCAAGGCAGGTGAGCAAATACTTTTGGCAATATAGTGTATATATATATATATATATATATATATATATATATATATACACGGTATATATATAAACATAATACAGGAAAAAAATAAAAATATAAAAACGAAAAAATAAGTTAAATAGTGGATCTAGATTAAGTAAAATTTAATTTCTAATAAATCATGTAATAAAGATAGATGACTGAATAAAAATAAATATTTTTGTCTATTTTTTTCTACAGGTCAAAACGGCATGTGCTGACATGCACAACATCTGCCTGGGAGCTGGTGATATCACGGCCCCAGAGGATGACATGCCAGAGGATGAGAAGGGGAGAACGGGCAGTCAGTGGTGCTCCATGGAGGGACCAGCTGTCTGCCAAGGTGTCTGCCCCTGGAGGAGGGTCTACCCGACCACCATTACATTTAGATTGTCACATTTTAGCACATTTTAATCACATTTTAGCTGTTATTTCAGGGTAATGAAAACAGTTTTAGTAAAGTCATTATTTTCTTCGTCATTTTAAACTTTTTTAGTAACATGGCAGCCGTCAATTGGGGCAGCTGTCGATTGGGTCAGCCCTGCAAACCCTGATGGATGATGTGGTGAACAGTGGAGAGAGGCACCCCCACCCCCCAGATGATGTCCCACTCACAGTCAGAAGACTCCAAGGTCATCTGTGTGGCATCGCATCCAGTCCAGCAGCACCACCAGGGACTCCTGCTCAGTCACAATTGTATATATATATATATATATATATATATATATATATATATATATATATATATATATATATATATATATATATATATATATATATATATGTTCTCTAGTAATATTTACTGTATATCTTCTGTAAATAGTTGTAGTAGTTAATTTTAAAATCTAATTTCAATACTTAATAGTTTATTGTAAATACTTGCTTCTCTAAAAATAAACTGATGTCACTGAGAAGTTGTTCTAAGTTTACTTAAATTATAAAGAAGTGATGAAACAGATAAAAGACTTTAAGAACACACCGACAACAATAACTTTTATAAACAATTTAATAATTTCATTTAATAACAGCAACACATAACCTGAACTTGTTAAAAAAAAAACACCAAAAATAATAATGTCTGTCCACCATCCTCTCCAATAAATGAAATAATCTGTCCATCCTATCCCGCTTCCCTCTGCCATCTGATATCCTCCCTGATTAAATCCACCAACTCGTCTCTCCTTCTTCTCTTGCTCCTTTCCCCTCTCTCCCTCATTCTCTTCCTCATCGTCAACCTGGTGCTGCTCAGCCTCTGCAGCACCTGGCCCTGCTGTGTCCTCAGGGATGGAGGCAATTAGGACAGGTGGGGCATTAGGGGGCCTCTGTCCTAATACCTCATCCATGAGGACAAACCAGGGCCAGGTGGCAGCAGTAGGCTTCCCACTGACCCCCTGTTTTCTGTAGTGTTTCTTTAAAGCTAGAAAAAAGGAAGGTTTCATGATTTGGATGGATTAATGAAATTCTACAGAAAAAGACTTTGGAATGGTAACCTGGAGATTACTTTTTTAAGCTTACTCAAAATTAACATGAATATAATAAATGTAAGATGTAATTTCCCTACACACACACACACACATATATATATATATATATATATATATATATATATATATATATATATATATATATATATATATATATATATATTAGTGTGTGTGTACATTATCCAAACCTGAACATACTTTGTATTTTTTTTTTTTAAGTTGTCCCACACAAGAATCACTTCTATCACAAATATGAGATTTACAAAAAGTGGCATCTGTGCATCATTTGATGTGATCAAATTATTATATATTTGTACGTTGGTGTTTGAACAGGACTTCTTTTAACTTGTGTGACTTTTACATAGAAATGCAACACGTAGATGGAATTCTGCCTCAACTCTTCGCTCCATCCGACTGCAGCAGTATTTTTGGCCCCGATGATGAAGTGGTCATTTTATCCACTCCTCTGTCTGCTCCCTGGAACAAAATGACATGTAAAGCATATTTCTGTTATGTCAACAGGCAAAATGACTGTTCTGTATAATTACACTGGTATTGTTCTTCAAGTGAATTATACTTTAAACCTTATTATACTGTACTGTAAATTAACTATACATTATTGAGTATTAAAACAAAACGTTTACAGTATTAACAGCCCAGTACAGCTGGACTAATGTTATTTCTTCAGCTGCATTAAGCTTTAAAAGTTCTAATACTTTGTAATAAACTGTTTGAGAATAAAATGATCTGATTAGTGAGGGATACGGCTATCAGTACAGTACGGAGCCCCCTAGGGGACATGGGGAATTTTTTTTCTTTTGCGTTCCCTCGCAATACTTTTGCGTTACCTCGCAATACTTTTGCGTTACCTCGCAATACTTTTGCGTTCCCTCGCAAAAACTTTTGCGTTCCCTCGCAAAACCTTTTGCGTTACCTCGCAATAGGGCTTGGTCGTCGTGACCATGTTGAGGGCGCACTTTACGGCTTCCTTAGACTATTGCCTGTGTTCTCCCTCTCAGCCGTGTTTTATTTCGTTTAATTTCACCGTAACTTGATTTCAACCATGGTAAACCGTTGCTGTATTGTGGGCTGTAACAGCGCATCACATGATCGCCGAGGGAAAAACCTACGAAATGGGATAACTTTCCACCGCTGTTCTGCCTGGAGGCGCAAACACGGAGACCAAGTTTCACAGATAACAAAGAGTCGTCGGCTAGCTTGGATCGCGGCTGTAAGACGACAGAACAGAACTTTCCACAGTATCCTGATGTCAATGCGAGTGTGTTCCCTGCATTTTCATTCTGGTAAGTTAAAGATGCACGGTTTTATTTTATAGCCTACAGTGTTTCCTTCCTTCATCCGTGGCACCACATACAAGCATGAACGCGCGCCCAGAGACTGTTGATATAGCATTTTCATCCTCGTTGGTTGATATAGCATTTTATCCTCTTTGGTAGAACACACTGCCAGTTCCTACAAGGACAGGGACATCCTACGGAGCCCCCTAGGGGACATGGGGAATTTTTTTTCTTTTGCGTTCCCTCGCAATACTTTTGCGTTCCCTCGCAATACTTTTGCGTTCCCTCGCAATACTTTTGCGTTACCTCGCAATACTTTTGCGTTCCCTCGCAAAAACTTTTGCGTTCCCTCGCAAAACCTTTTGCGTTACCCTCGCAATAGGGCTTGGTCGTCGTGACCATGTTGACGGCGCACTTTACGGCTTCCTTAGACTATTGCCTGTGTTCTCCCTCTCAGCCGTGTTTTATTTCGTTTAATTTCACCGTAACTTGATTTCAACCATGGTAAACCGTTGCTGTATTGTGGGCTGTAACAGCGCATCACATGATCGCCGAGGGAAAAACCTACAAAATGGGATAACTTTCCACCGCTGTTCTGCCTGGAGGCGCAAACACGGAGACCAAGTTTCACAGATAACAAAGAGTCGTCGGCTAGCTTGGATCGCGGCTGTAAGACGACAGAACAGAACTTTCCACAGTATCCTGATGTCAATGCGAGTGTGTTCCCTGCATTTTCATTCTGGTAAGTTAAAGATGCACGGTTTTATTTTATAGCCTACAGTGTTTCCTTCCTTCATCCGTGGCACCACATACAAGCATGAACGCGCGCCCAGAGACTGTTGATATAGCATTTTCATCCTCGTTGGTTGATATAGCATTTTATCCTCTTTGGTAGAACACACTGCCAGTTCCTACAAGGACAGGGACATCCCTCTCCATTTTCAAAAAAAACCCTGAGGTTGACAGCTGTCATAGCACCACTTATAAATTTTGCTGATCCTAGCGCTTACCAGCCGTCTTGTAATGTAATGTAATCATATAATACAATTTAATAATGTGTATATTGAGGATCATTGATAACATTATGGTTCTATATGTGTTCAACACTGCTGCTGTGGATAATAATTTTAAATTGTGTCACCAGGAAAACCAGCAAATGAAATGTACACCTCGCATCCGGATTGGGCACCATCACTACACTTGGGCCACACTGAGATAAAGGCCACACAGACTGCACGCTATGAGAGACAGGAAAAGAGAAAACGGCAAAGGACTGACAGTACACCTGCGAGGATGAGACAGCTATTGATGACCTTGTTCCACCCGGTAAGCCTTACAGAGCCAGCAGATTCAACACCGTATGTTGCTTTTGTGGCTTTTTCAGCTGCATGATGCACATTTAGCTAAAAGATGTCCTTATTTTATCCATAGTGGAGACACCAGCACCAGCTGAGGATGGAGCTGAGCAGACACCGCTGACAGAATGTGACTTCTGTCAGCGCCGGCGTGCTGAAATCAACCGGCTGCTGGAGGAGAACAGGACCCTGAAACGTGAGCTTGGCCAGAGACTTCAAGCTTAACACTAGCTTTGTGACCATTCATTCAGTGAAAGGAATCTCAAATCTTCATCAAAACATTATTCAAAATATTAAAAAAAAATTTAAGAATAATTTGCTGAAATAGAAATCAGCATTTGTTTGATACTTAGTGTTAGAAAAAAAATGTGTCCTAACAGGTTTTCTGAACCATCTTCTAATCTAGTCTCCCCCAGCTGCTGGTAGAAACAAGATTTTTTTACCATCATTCAGAAACTGGATAGGTGTTACATCTGTATTTTGTTGAAAATCATTTATTGAACATTGTTATTAATAAAATTTTAAGGAATAGATTAAATAGTCAAAGATCCGCAAAATATAAAAAAATAAACAATAGTGCAGTGCTGTGGCCATTCAAGTTAACTCCTAGTTTGAATCAGAGTCTTTCAAAGTGAACTATTTAGAAAAATGAGTGCAGTATTGACTGCGGGTTATTAAATCTGACCTCATAAAACACTGTAACGGGTAACTTTGAGCTTAAATCATTCAGTCAGAGGTATTATGCAGGTTTAAATGTCCTGTGCTCATTTCATTTCTTTTTCTTTTAAGTGATATAACAATATAACAGCGTGGTTGTTATACTTTACTGTTGTATAACTGTGATTTATATGATATGTATACACATGCATGAGGGGTTGAGGTTAACGTTTGCTTTCCAGCATAGAATGAAATATAATGGTGTCCTTACCTGCATAATTTATGTCTATTTTTTTTCTCCTCAGGTCTTGCACTCTCAGCGCATTAATGAGACTCCCCTGAAGCCATGGGTCATCATTGCTGACGATGGGCAGGTTTGCTGTGCACACTGTACATGCATGGCTGGAATTGCAGAGGCATGTACACATGTTGGGGCTCTGCTGTTTAAGATTGAGGCAGCAGTCCGCATCCGTGGGAAAAAGACTGTGACAGATGTGCCAGCTTATTGGAAAATACCAGCAGGTATCAACAAAGTCAGCGGTGAAGTCGCCCACAAGATGGACTTCACTTCATCCAAAGTGCAGAGGATTGCTCTGGACAGAGTCATCGATGACAACATTCCCATGCCTGGCCTACGGACACGGGCCAGCAGACGCACTGCCCAAGCCACATTGGACGACTTATCGTCAATGTTCCCTGTTCTTCAGAACCATAGGTCAGTTTGTATGTCCACAGTGAAGCCCTACTTTCACAACTATGCTGCTCCTGTCCAGCCAGCTGTGATCCCAAAACCCCTGCAAGACCGTCTGCGCGACCCAAAGTTTGAAAATGCTCCACCAGCTGTCCTTCTCCAGCACTGTGAGACAGTGAAAGACATTGCAGCTGCATATTATTGCACGTCGTTATATTACAATACAATTATAGATTATATTATTGTATATCATGACATATTGCATCGCAGCCTTTATTTATACAATTTAAGAAATGCATATTGTTAAAAGTAATTATATAAGACATTGCACTAACATTGTTTTTTAATGTGTACTATAGTACCGGTAATAATTTGCACTACTTCAAATGTTATTGATATCTGTTATTACTTAATTTGATCTACCTCCAATTTTTATGTTTGTAATTGAGGTTTCATAAATACGTATTTTTTATTACTTTGGAATTTTTTTTATACATAGACATTTTTTATAAAAAGCATAGTATTTTGTATTATTACATTGTATTGTTATATTTGCATATTATTGCACGTTGTTATATTATACAATTATAGATTATATTATTGTATATCATGACATATTGCATCGCAGCCTTTATTTATACAATTTAAGTAATGCATATTATTATAAATACTTATATAAGAATTTGCACTAACAGTGTTTAACTGTTAATGTTTACTATAACTACAATTTGTATAATAATAATTTGCAATATCTCCACTTTCCATTTCTCCATTGATGTTTCATTAAGACCGACTTATTAATAGGATTGAACATTTTGTATAAATACATACTATGTTATTGTAAGTAATTGCACTGCATTTTCATCGCGTCCATTTTTTATTTGTAACCATTTACCTACAAGCATTCAAACTGCACTGCTCTGTTCTGCGCTGCACTGTGTTCTCAAGTTTCACTACTTGCAAATAAACACTGAAAAGGATCTGATCGTTTGAGACCTCTTGCTTTTGGGTATGGATGCAAAACACACCTATGGCTAAAAAACAACCCACTTGTTAAATGTTTGCTTAGAGTGTATTGTTGATACAAAGAAATTGTCAATTCCATATTGAGCATCAATCTTTTCTTTAATACAGTAATTCATAAACACCAGAATAAAGTGGTTGACTTTAAGGTGTGGAAGTCCAGTGTAGTATTTCACTTTGACGGTGTCTTCCTTCAGGAAATCTTCATCCATTTTTCTCTGGCCAAGCTCACGTTTCAGGGTCCTGTTCTCCTCCAGCAGCCGGTTGATTTCAGCACGCCGGCGGTGTCTGCTCAGCTCCATCCTCAGCTGGTGCTGGTGTCTCCACTATGGATAAAATAAGGACATCTTTTAGCTAAATGTGCATCATGCAGCTGAAAAAGCCACAAAAGCAACATACGGTGTTGAATCTTCTGGCTCTGTAAGGCTTACCGGGTGGAACAAGGTCATCAATAGCTGTCTCATCCTCGCAGGTGTACTGTGTCCTTTGCCGTTTTCTCTTTTCCTGTCTCTCATAGCGTGCAGTCTGTGTGGCCTTTATCTCAGTGTGGCCCAAGTGTAGTGATGGTGCCCAATCCGGATGCGAGGTGTACATTTCATTTGCTGGTTTTCCTGGTGACACAATTTAAAATTATTATCCACAGCAGCAGTGTTGAACACATATAGAACCATAATGTTATCAATGATCCTCAATATACACATTATTAAATTGTATTATATGATTACATTACATTACAAGACGGCTGGTAAGCGCTAGGATCAGCAAAATTTATAAGTGGTGCTATGACAGCTGTCAACCTCAGGGTTTTTTTTTGAAAATGGAGAGGGATGTCCCTGTCCTTGTAGGAACTGGCAGTGTGTTCTACCATAGAGGATAAAATGCTATATCAACCAACGAGGATGAAAATGCTATATCAACAGTCTCTGGGCGCGCGTTCATGCTTGTATGTGGTGCCACGGATGAAGGAAGGAAACACTGTAGGCTATAAAATAAAACCGTGCATCTTTAACTTACCAGAATGAAAATGCAGGGAACACACTCGCATTGACATCAGGATACTGTGGAAAGTTCTGTTCTGTCGTCTTACAGCCGCGATCCAAGCTAGCCGACGACTCTTTGTTATCTGTGAAACTTGGTCTCCGTGTTTGCGCCTCCAGGCAGGACAGCGGTGGAAAGTTATCCCATTTTGTAGGTTTTTCCCTCGGCGATCATGTGATGCGCTGTTACAGCCCACAATACAGCAACGGTTTACCATGGTTGAAATCAAGTTACGGTGAAATTAAACGAAATAAAACACGGCTGAGAGGGAGAACACAGGCAATAGTCTAAGGAAGCCGTAAAGTGCGCCGTCAACATGGTCACGACGACCAAGCCCTATTGCGAGGTAACGCAAAAGGTTTTGCGAGGGAACGCAAAAGTTTTTGCGAGGGAACGCAAAAGTATTGCGAGGTAACGCAAAAGTATTGCGAGGTAACGCAAAAGTATTGCGAGGGAACGCAAAAGAAAAAAAATTCCCCATGTCCCCTAGGGGGCTCCGTAAAAAACAAACTACTTACATTTAAAGGTGTTCTCCGCTCTACTGCCGGCGCTGCTGCTGCTTTCGGTTGTCCGTAACTTCAAGAAAATCCGACTTTCTTCTTCTTTTTCTTCAACTACTAAAAAAAAAAAAAAAAAAAAAAGAAGCCAGGAAGTGCTCCAAAGGCGTCCTGCCAAGTACGCAGCCTGTGATTGGTTGGCCTATAGAACCCCCACCCCCCGCCCCCCTCCACATTTGCTCTCACATCTTCAAACACAAGTTCGTTTTGGCACAAATATCTCGCAAGGAATGTGACAAAAGTCAAAGCGTGGTGTCAACGTGCTGTGTCTCGCGAGAGCGCGTTTGTGTTCTTGAAGCAGCAGATTCAAGAAGCTGTAATGGCTAAATTGAGGTTGTAATGCAAGATTAACATATGCAAAAAAATAATAATTACAAATAAACTATCAATAATCATTTGTCAGCTGTAATTTTATTTGTGTAAAACTATATGAACACACCAGTAAATAGTTTTTTTGTGCATTCACATTTAAATCAGATTTGAGTGAAAATCCTCTTCAGGTGAAGATTGGACTGACAAGTGTAATTTTTTTTTTACATGTTCTTGCCTGATATTTCTTTTAGTGCAACTTCAAATTCAGTTTGTGTGTGTGCGGTTTTTCTTTACAGCAGAACATTTTGGCATACAAGTTCAGATTTTTGTGGTACAAATTCTCACATTGCATTCTCAAGTTTTCACATTAAATTCACAAGTTCGTTCATTTTGGCACATATTTACCTTCATAATTCAGCTCCTTAAGTGGTATTAGCTCTCTTTCTATAAGCTTCTCTCTCTGTCCTTCCTCTGCTTCTCATGGTCAGTCTTGCACATAGGTTTGTAGATTTTCAATCCTCCAAGGATGACACTGTTTTTTTATGCTGATCAACCGACACATTTTAAATAATTTTCCAATTGTTTTGCCAAGTCTTGACATTTCCACATATGATTTCAAAATGTTAATACTTATTCAATACCATCGTCCTCAACATTTTACTTCCCATCCTTAAGCTACTAATTTTTTCTTCAACCAGATAAGATTAAAGTTTTTCTTTGTAATTTCTTTTCTACTTCAGCTAATTTCATACTTTTCAGCCTATGTTGTGAACTTTGGCTTCATTCTGCTCTGTTTCTGGACAGGAATTAAGCTTTTCTGTTTGCTGCTAATTCATAACACACCTCACATCTTTCTGGAAAGTAGGTAAACCCCCCTTCAAAATTTCTTTATACATTTTTCTAGAAACTTGGGAGACATTATATTAAGACCCTTCTAGTGCCCACATTCAAGACATTTTTTGATATCATGTATGGTTTGGCTGTGCAGCTTTTAAGATGAGTTTGTTTCTGCCATTTTACTGCCAAATGATTCTACCCTACAAAATCTTCAGATGATTCAATTGTTTTCTGCAGTTTGAAGTTTCTAATGACTTCCTATCACATTTTCATATGTTCTGCAGGTAATTTCAGCTTTTTTCATTCAGCAAAAGCATTCCCACTTTGATGTTTCTCGAAACAGCTTTTTCTAGTCAAGTGGGAATGCTTATGCATTCCCACTTATTGTTGTTCACTTTAAATTTTTCTGACTCTAACTAGTCCCGCAGTTTTCAACCGATTTCAACAATTTTGGTATCAAAACGTTCAACTCGTTCAGGAGAATTCTGCTATGTCTTTTGGTAAAGATATTTTTGGTAGTTTTCGCGTTATTCAGCTTTTTCTGCGTTTTATTTGTCCCATTGAAATGCATGTAGAATTCTTAGATTTCAGCAAAATTCAGCTAAACCTTCATCATCTTTGACCTTTAACTACTTCAGCATACTTTCAGCTAGAAACACCATTCAACTTTTAAAATGTTTCCGTATCTTTCTGCTATTACTGTTTAACTCTGCTTTCTGCTAACTTTTACAGTTTTGCTTCAGTGAAGCTTCAAACTTTAAAAGAAATGTTTAAGATTTTCAGATTTATAATGGAAGTCTATGGACGGAATTCTTCAACTGCTAGAGTGCGTGCTCTAGCTTTTGAGCTGTTCTGGTTTTTCCGAACAAATTCTTCTCAGTCCCTCATTTTTAACTCAATTGAAATAAATTATACATCAAAACGTAGGGATTTTTGTCAGGATTCAGGAAATATAACCCTCATTTGTGTGGCATTTACGGTTTTCCGACAGTTTGGCCCAGACCATGAAGAAGTCCACACTTCCCCAATAGAAATCCAATAAGAGATTTTCCAAAAATCACAGACAAAATCCAAAACGATACATATTTTCGTATCGCTCCCATTTATTAACTATTTGATGTACTAACATGAAACTTGGTATACAACATCTTCAGAACCTTCTAGCACTCACATTGAAGGAATTTCTTCAATATCATTTATGGTTTAGCTTTTTAGCTGACTTGTTCGGGCATAGGAAAATGCTGATTCTGAGAAAAATCCTCAAACTCAGAAAATGCACATTTTTACATCGTCACCGTGGCCAAATAGTTTTTAGTAGAAACATGAAAGTTGGCACAGTCGAAGCCGAAGGATGGCTGACGCCAACGGTGAAATAATTTTTTGAATACCTTTTACGGTTTTAGCTCACCACTCGTTTGTTCGCAGGGAAAGTTTTGCTTTTGAGCGTTCTGCTCTACCATGTTGCTGCATGTTATTTAATGAGACCAGCAGGATTTATAAACCTTTATATTTCTCCTTCCCATTAAGGCTGAGAATGAGCTACAGCCATGAAAGTTACCCCAATTGGAGACAAAGGATAGCTGTCGCTTAGACTGAAAGAATTTTTTAGATACCATTTACGGTTTGTCTTCAGCAGTCTTTTGTTCGGAGCTGATATTCCCATTCAAAAAAGCCTGAGAGGAAAGGAACGAAAGTGAAGCGCATTTCTCTCTCTCACTGACAGGCTCGTTAAGCGTTGTCAAGGTAACCGTGCTTCAAAGAGATTTTACCTCCACCACTTTAAACAGCACATTTTAATCTAATGGAGGGAGACAACACTGATTTAACATTAGGAAGTGGATACAATATGACTACTGGCCATGACCCTTCCCTTCACACGCAACCCTGATAGACTTTCAAAATAAGACTCCGGGGACCCTTCAAAATAAAAGCCCCTAAATTAAACTCATATTTTTTTCCCAGCATATGGCTCAACATTATGACCCAAACTCAACCACTTTTTAAAAAATGAGACTCCAGGGGGTTTTCAAAACACACCCCATGGAAAATTTCAAAATAAAAGCCTCCCATTGCCACTTTATCTACTGCCCTAATAACAAGGGAAAAGAGTGATTTAACGATTGGAAAGTCATCAAGTATCACTGCTGGGTCTGACCCTTTTCTCAACACACAACCCTGCTAGACTTTCAAAATAAGACTCCAGTGACCCTACACAATAAAAGCCTCTATATTATACTCGCCTATTAATTGATGCAAATGGCTCAGCATTATGACCCAAACTCTACCAGCTTGTTTCTATTAGACTCTAGGGACCTTTTCAAAACATACCCCAGAGCAAATTTCACAATAAAAGTCTCCCATTTACACTCTAATACAGCATCTATTCACCCAATAACATGGAAAACCAGTGATTTCATATTTGGAAATGGATTCTATATCACTGCTGGGCATGACCCTTCCCTTGACACACATCCATGATAGACTTTCAAAATAAGACTAAAGGGAACCTACAAAATAAAAGCCTCTTCCTTACGCACACTCATTCATTGTGCCGTATGGCTTGTAGCTATGACCCAAAGTCAACCAATTTCTTCAAATTACACTACCAAGGCCTGTTGACCACACACCTCAGTGCATATTTCTTAATCAGGTTCTAAGATTTACACTGTAATAAAGCATCTGCTAACCTTGTAACATGCAGCCTAAGCCTGCCAACGGTGCTTTCATCACCACAGCGGCTCGTAACATGCAGGTTCAATTTTTTTATAAATTCAGCTCCTTAAGTGGTATTAGCTCTCTTTCTATAAGCTTCTCTCTCTGTCCTTCCTCTGCTTCTCATGGTCAGTCTTGCACATAGGTTTGTAGATTTTCAATCCTCTAAGGATGACACTGTTTTCTTTATGCTGATCAACCGACACATTTTAAATAATTTTCCAATTGTTTTGCCAAGTCTTGACATTTCCACATATGATTTCAAAATGTTAATACTTATTCAATACCATCGTCCTCAACATTTTACTTCCCATCCTTAAGCTACTAATTTTTTCTTCAACCAGATAAGATTAAAGTTTTTCTTTGTAATTTCTTTTCTACTTCAGCTAATTTCATACTTTTCAGCCTATGTTGTGAACTTTGGCTTCATTCTGCTCTCTTTCTGGACAGGAATTAAGCTTTTCTGTTTGCTGCTAATTCATAACACGCCTGACATGTTTCTGGAAAGTAGGTAAACCCCCCTTCAAAATTTCTTTATACATTTTTCTAGAAACTTGGGAGACATTATATTAAGACCCTTCTAGTGCCCACATTCAAGACATTTTTTGATATCATGTATGGTTTGGCTGTGCAGCTTTTAAGATGAGTTTGTTTCTGCCATTTTACTGCCAAATGATTCTACCCTACAAAATCTTCAGATGATTCAATTGTTTTCTGCAGTTTGAAGTTTCTGATGACTTCCTATCACATTTTCATATGTTCTTCAGGTAATTTCAGCTTTTTTCATTCAGCAAAAGCATTCCCACTTTGATGTTTCTCCGAAACAGCTTTTTCTAGTTATTATTCTGGTTGCTCCGTTTTTCTTTGTCATTTAACTAGTCCTTCATACTTTGTGCTATTTAAACCATTCAACTTTTAAACTATTCAACTTAATTAGTAGAATTCTGCTATATCTTTTTACTTTTTAAACTTTTATACTTTTTAAAATATTTAACTTTTTATGCCTTTTTTGCTCCCATAGGAATGAATGTAAAATCAGAAAATTTCCACAAAATTTCAGCAAATCTTCAACTACTTTGAGCTTTAACTACTTCAGCATACTTTCAGCTAGAAACACCATTCAACTTTTAAAATGTTTCCGTATCTTTCTGCTATTACTGTTTAACTCGGCTTTCAGCTAACTTTTACAGTTTTGCTTCAGTGAAGCTTCAAACTTTTAAACAATTTTTACAGATTTTCAAATTTATAATGGAAGTCTATGGACGGAATGTTCAGCTGCTAGAGTGTGCCACTCTAGCGTTTTCAAACATTTCACTCATGCCGAACAGCTTCAACTCACTCGCTCATTTTCTACTCTATCTAGATAAATTTTACATCAAAACGTAGGGATTTTTGTCAGGATTCAGGAAATGTAACCCTCATTCGTGTGACATTTACGGTTTTCCGACAGTTTGGCCCAGACCACGAAGAAGTCCAAACTTCTCCAATAGAAATCCAATGAGAGCTCTCTGAAAATCCGAACTGAAAATTCAAAAAAACAGACTTTTTCGTATCGCTCCCATTCGGGAACCGTTCGACGTAGCAACACGAGCCTTGTGGAAGTTGTTCCTCAGACCTTCCTAGCACTCACATTGAAGGAAGTGTGTCGATATCTTTTATCGTTTAGCTAGGAAAAAGGTTTGTTCGGGGGTAACAAATCTGTCCGAACCCCAAAATCAGGATTTTGACAATTATACACTTTTTTACATCGTCACCACGCCTAGACGAAATATTGTAGAAATATGAAAGTCACCCCAGTTGTAGTCCAAAGATGGCTGACGCTCACGGTGAAAGAATTTTTTGAATACCTAATACGGTTTTGGCTCACCGCTCGTTTGTTCGGAGGAAAAGTTTTGCTTTTGAGAGTTCTGCTCTACCATTAAGCTGCATGTTATTCAATGAGACCAGCAGGATTTCTCAAACCTTTTTATTCCTCCTTCCCATTAAGGTTGTGAATGAGCTACAGCCATGAAAGTTACCCCAATCGGAGACAAAGGATAGCTCTCGCTTAGACTGAAAGAATTTTTTAGATACCATTTACGGTTTGTCTTCAGCACTTGTTTGTTCGGAGCTGATAATCCCATTCAAAAAAGCCTGAGAACTAAGGAACGAAAGTGATGCGCGTTTCTCTCTGTCACTGACAGGCTCGTTAACGTTGTCAAGGTAACCGAGCTTCAAACAGATTTTACCTCCACCACTTTAAACAGCACATTTTAATCTAATGGAGGGAGACAACACTGATTTAACATTAGGAAGTGGATACAATATGACTACTGGCCATGACCCTTCCCTTCACACGCAACCCTGATAGACTTTCAAAATAAGACTCCGGGGACCCTTCAAAATAAAAGCCCCTACATTAAACTCATATTTTTTTCCCAGCATATGGGTCAACATTATGATCCGAACTCAACCACTTTTTTAAAATTAGACTCTAGGGGGGTTTTCAAAACACACCCCACAGCAAATTTCAAAATAAAAGCCTCCCATTGCCACTTCATCTACTGCCCTAATAACAGGGGAAAGAGTGATTTAATGATTGGAAAGTCATCAAGTGTCACTGCTGGGTCTGACCCTTTTCCTCAACACACAACCATGCTAGACTTTCAAAATAAGACTCCAGTGACCCTACAAAATAAAAGCCTCTATATTATACTTGTGTATTAATTGATGCAAATGGCTCAGCATTATGACCCAAACTCTACCAGCTTGTTTCTATTAGACTCTAGGGACCTTTTCAAAACATACCCTGGAGTGAATTTCACAATAAAAGTCTCCCATTTACGCTCTAACAGAGCATCTATTGACACACATCAATGATAGACTTTACAAATAAGACCAAAGGTACTCTACAAAATAAAAGCCTCTTCCTTCTGCACGTTCATTCATTGTGCCGTATGGCTCGTAGCTATGACCCAAACTCAACCAATAACATGGAAAACCAGTGATCTTTTTTTTAAACTTTTTTTCCAGCCAAGAAATTCAGGACAGTCTTCACAGCCCTGCTCTTTGTTAACAGAATCAGCCTATTTGAACTTTAACTACTTCAGCATAGTTTCTGGTGGAAACACCATTCAACTTTTAAAATGTTCTTGAAAGATTTAGCTATTACTGTTTAAGTCAGATTTTTTATATCTTTTACAGTTTTGGTAAAATCCCAATTGAAATAATATTTTTTCTGGTTTGCAATTTTATAATACAAGTCTATGGGAGGAATTATTCAACTGTCAGAGTGTGTGCTCTAGCTTTTGAGCTGTTCTGGTTTTTCAAACAAATTCTTCTCATTTCCTCATTATTCACTTAATTTAAATAAATTATACATCAAAACGTAGGACATTTTGTCAGGATTCAGGAAACGTAACCCTCATTTGTGTGGGATTTACAATTTTCCTGCAGTTTGGCCCAGACCACGAAAAAAAATTCACACTCCATGAAGCATGAAAGTTGGCATATTTGTTTATCAAAGCCTGGTGATTTCTACAGTCGAAACATTATTTCTGTATCTTTTATGGTGTCACATTTATTAAATATAGTTCAACGCAGACTTTTTATCATTTTTCACATTTTGCCAATTTCCTTTTTTTCTGTGTCTTTTAAAAAACATTTTGAACAAAAACATTCCTAAGGCTCGATTCGCCAATCTGTCCTGAGTTACACTGTGCAAGAATCATATCAACATGACTTATTATGCCAAAGTTATGAGCATTTGCAGGACATCATAAAGGCAATTAAGCCAGGACAGTAATTGGAGATGGTGGCTAAAAAACACTTCACTGCCTCTTTCAAAGTGTTTGATTTACAAACATGAGGCTTGGCACATATAATCATCAGAAACTTTTAGAGTTCACATTGAAGGAATTTTTTCAATATCATGTAACCTTTGGCCATGCAACTACTTTGTTTGGGGGCATGAAATCTGTCAAATTTCCAACTGAAACATTTAATTTTTTGCATGTACTTCTTGCGGAGAATGAGTAGAGCCCACCTTCCCCTACCCATCCTCGCCACCTTCTACAAAAGCAGCATAGAGAGCGCTCTTACCAGCTGTCTCAGTGTGTGGTGTGGAGGCTGCAGCGCCTCAGATTGGAAGAGAGGAGAGTGATGAGAACAGCAGAGAGGATCATGGGGGCTCCTCTTCCCTCCATTAAAGACATTTCATCCCAGGGCTGCGTGTGATGACCCTGTAACATCATAAATGACCCCTCACCCCCCCACCATGGACTGTTCTCCCTGCTGCCCTCTGGGAAGAGGCTTCACAGCATTCAATGCAGGTCCAGCAGGTTCCACAATCGTTTCATCCTCACTGCCATTAGACTGCTGAATGTTTTTGTAAAATGGGCTATTGTATTGCATTTTATACTTATAATATTTTATCATTATAAAAAAATGATAGAACTGTAAATTTACAGTCATATTTTTATATTACTTATATATATATATATATATATATATATATATATATATATATATATATATATATATATATATATATATATATATATATATTTTTTTTTTTTTTTTTTTAACTATTTTTAAAGGCTGCACTTTTGAAATTTTGAAAAGATAAAATTGTCCAGAGAGCTGTTACAAACGTAATTTCCCAATTGCAATTTAAAATTACAAATAAATCTGTCTAAATCAAAATGTCCCCCTTTTTTACATAGTCACCAAGGCAACATCATTAAAACAGAGCTGGTATAATCGTTCCTCAAAGATGCTGATTCACATATTTAAGCATTCATATCAATATCTACTATAGGTTTTGATGTATTAACCATAGTTCAACACAAAGTTTTGCGTATATTTTTCACTTTTTGCCAATTTCCCTCTTTGGTTGTGTCTTTTCAAAAACATTTTGAACAAAAACAGTCGTAAAGCTTCGTTCTCCAATCCATCATGAATTAAATGGAGTAAGAATTACATTGGTAAGATTTATTAAGACATAGTTACAGGCATTTGTTTGATACAACATCATGTAGGCTCATAAGGAAAACGCTGAGTTGCCCACAGTAGCCTGTATGAAAATCGGTGTCAATATTGATATAGTTCAGTTAGATTTTTATATTGAGATTAAATTATAGCCATTAAAAAATGTTCATAAATCTTGAACATTCTAATGAGCAGCCGGAAGTAGCCACACCAAAAATACACCTTTTATTGTCATTACACATGAATGAAAAATAAGTTCTCTTTTAATGAGGCATTCACGTTTATACGTCTGGTGACCGCTGTCAACTCCGTCTCACAGGTCAGGTGAGAAGCTATTTGCCAGCTTTTGTTTCATTCTCATGGCAAAGATGAAAAACGTTTTATTGTAAAACATATAACACCCATGCTGTTCAAAGTTTACTCAGGAGACTCAATAAAAAGGAACAAAGTGCTTTGAGATGTGTGAAGAAATGATTTCTGAATGTTTAATTGAATAATTCTCAGCCTACAGAATTTAGTCAATGAAATTTAGTAGAATTTAAGTAATAATTAAGTAGAATTAAATTTAATAAATTAAATATCCTCAACATTTATATTTAAATAAAAAAATTAATATGAAATAATATTAAAACTTAAGTATGAATGCTGCACCGAACAGAAAATTTCCGAATGTCCTTGAATGCCTCTTCCTTTTCCGTTTCCTGTCCGACCTGGAGAAGAAACTGCCGTTCAGCTCCATTCATCTGAAGGGTAAGTAGCTACGTTCGCGCTGTCTTATATAACATTAATATGAACGCTGGAATAAATGTGTTATATACAGAGCTATGTGTTTTTAAATACATTGGTTGTGAAATATAATTAGGGCTTAGAGCTGCCGTTTAATAAAACTAGAAACGGCTATATGTCCCAACCTCTGAACTGGTTCTGACTGGTTTGCACCAGCATTAGCAGCAGTTTCTAACAGTTAAAGGCCAACCCTTTAACTGTAGCCCGACCCGGTTCTGATAGCACACATTAGTGGTTTCGGCTAACGGTCCAAGCCCTAGCCGGTGTAGGTACCAGATTGACTCGGGCTGCCAGATTGACTCGGGGGCCTGCGCCTTTTGAGATGCGTCAGAGCGTCCGCCATCTCAAATGTGGCAAATCTGCAGTTTCTCAGTCACTTAAACAGTATCAGAGGGACTTTAATCTCTGAATATACTTTGTATTCGTAGTATTTTTGGTTTTGTAATATTACAAGTTTATTTTTTGTATCCCTTTAGCTTCATTTTCCTGAATTTATTGTCGTTACAAATGCAGACCGCGGGCTCAATGTAGTTTGTTTGAGTGGCGTTGCCATAATGTCACGTCATCGGGAGGCGCAAGGCCCAAGGTTTTACGTGTATGAAAGTTGAGCTTTACTGTTTTATTCTTTACTTCACGTGTTATAGCAGAATATCACCAGTGATACTGATTTAAAACGAATAATAAAACACAAACGTTTGCTTGAAAGCTGGTTGCTGACAGCAGTGTCTACTCCTCCCTCTGAAAGCAAACAGATCCTTGTTCTTTTCCACACGTTCATTAAAAAAATCTCTAATTGTTTCGCAGTGTCCAAATGTTCTCATCCCATTGAAAACTGTTGTAAACCATGTACTTGTAATTAAAATGAAATAGAAAATGGAGTGCACGTGTAATCATTAAAGACTATATGAAGAAGGAAAATAATTTTTTCCTGGTTGAAATTTAGTACTTAAATCTATATTTGTGTTTATAGTGACGTACAATTTATCTATGTTGTACTATCCTTAATAAACAGTTTGTCTTCTAACATCAGCCATTTTATTTCATCCCATTTTGCCAGAACCAGCAATATGGGATGAAATAAAAACTGCTGTAATTTGTTCCCCCTGTCTAAATCAGACAAAAAGGCCCCATCTTTTTCATTTTTGGCTTATAAGTATCTTTTATGATGACAATTTATTCCTGAAACTTTGGATGTGATGGACCTTTATTTCTTAAAGTTACAAGGAGGGAACAAATTATAGCAGGCCACCTGCTGTAATCTGTTCCCCCCTGTCTAAATCAGGCCAAAAAGGTCCCAGCTTTTTCATTTTCTGCATCATAAAAGATGCTTATAAGCCAAAAATGAAAAAGCTGGGGCCTTTTTTGCCTGATTTAGACAGGGGGAACAGATTATAACAGGTGGCCTGCTATAATTTGTTCCCCCCTTATAACTGTAAGAAATAAAGGTCAATCACATCCAAAGTTTCAGGAGTTAGTTGTCGTCATAAAAGATATTTTTAAGCCAAAAATGAAAAAGCTGGGGCCTTTTTTGCCTGATTTAGACAGGGGGAACATATTATAGCAGGTGGCCTGCTATAATTTGTTCCCCCCTTGTAACTTTAAGAAATAAAGGTCAATCAACTCCAAAGTTTCAGGAGTTAGTTGTCATCATAAAAGATGTTTATAAGCCAAAAATGAAAAAGCTGGGGCCTTTTTTTGCCTGATTTAGACAGGGGGAACAGATTACAGCAGGTTTTATTTCATCCCATACTGCTGGTTCTGGCAAAATGGGATGAAATAAAACGGCTGATGTTAGAAGACAAACTGTTTATTAAGGATTGTACAACATAGATAAATTGTACGTTACTATAAACACAAATATAGATTTAAGTACTAAATTTCAACCAGGAAAAAATTATTTTCCTTCTGCATATAGTCTTTAATGATTACACGTGCACTCCATTTTATTTTATTAAGTATATGGTTTACAACAGTTTTCAATGGGATGAGAACATTTGGATACTGTGAAACATTGAGAGATTTCTTTAATGAACATGTGGAAAAGAACAAGGATCTGTTTGCTTTCAGAGGGAGGAGTAGACACTGCTGTCAGCGACCAGCTTTCAAGCAAACGTTTGTTTTATTATTAGTTTTAGATCAATATCACTGGCGATATTCTGCTATAACATGTGAAGTAAAGAATAAAACAGTAAAGCTCAACTTTCATACACGTAAAACCTTTCAAATTTCAAGTTCTGCATGTTGGAATTGAAGCAGAGTTAACTTGGGTTGTTCTTCCTACTCCGTGCGCGCTCCCGACGAGGGTATACAAATTTTCGCAGGGATAATCTACCTTGGCACGACACCGGGACTGGCAGCCTCTCACACAACACGATCGTGTCATTTCTGGTAAATAATTGTGCCGAAAGAACAGCCGCGTGTGGGTTATCTGGACTTTCCACCTATTATGGTAGTTTTCCCACGATGCACCGCGCCCGAGGTAAACATTGACGTCACCTGGTGCAGATCGATTATGTATTGTGACGTCATCAAAAGGCGCAGGCCCCCGAGTCAATCTGGCAGCCCGAGTCAATCTGGTACCTACACCGGTTCTGATAGCAGACATTAGCGGCTGTGGCTAAAGGTTTTAAAAGCCAATTTATATTAATGTGTTTTCAATGTGGATTCAGGAAACGTTTCCCTCATCACATCTAGTAATATGTTGTATTAATTTCTAGAACAGCCATCCAAGCTGGACCATCTATGTATAAAAAGTTGTCCCAGTGTCTGTGTTTATGATATGACATGATATGAAGTTGGTTTGATTTAGGAATTGATTTATACGTTTTTATATCTGTTTAAAAATGCTAATCTATATTTGGTTGATCACTTTCTTTTTTCTATTTTGATAACCAGATGTTCTTTAGCTGATTGCATTGCAGCTCTGAAGAAATACTTATGAAATAATGAGTCAGAAAATCAGATCTCTTTAGTACATGGATGCAACTATTGACTATTTTGCAAATCAATTAATCTGTTGATTATGTTTCTAATTATTAATCAGATAGTCAAAAATTCCTCGAAGAAGACTTTTTATGTAATTAAACCAGATTACACTGAAACTTTCCACTCGAAGAGTTCTGAATAGAGCAAATTGATAAATGAAAATATATATTTTTTTTATATCTTAAATGAAAATGTTTGTTTATACTTTTTTTTTTACAGTGTCGGTATAATCCTGCTCTACATGGATTTTTCTGTCAGCTAAAGCCATGTTTTAGTCTCTATTCTCCAGTTAACGATTAATCGATTACTAAATTAGTTGACAAATATTTTAATAATTGAATGATCAAGATTAATTGATTCAGCCCTAATCATGATAACATAAATATTTAAAGGAGAAGTTCGGTTTTTTACACTTTAAGCCCATTTTCTGTAGTGTCCAGGATGAAATCGAATGATCGACACCAAAAGTTTGACAATTGCTCCTGTCTCTGCTTTTTGGCTCATGCAGAATCACCCCCTGGCTGCTTTAGAATGGCTAGCATAGAGCATGTCCGATAATGTCCTTAAAACAACCTTAAACGTTCTTTTTTTAAAATATGCTACTCACCGGGTCGTCAGCGCTGTTCAATGACGTTCCAAAAAAAGTTTCGTAAAGAAAAAACGTTCCTGTAGTGTTTTATTTAGCGTTTTGTAAATCCCATTGAGTTCTGTAGGAATAGTCAATATTCCGCTGCCACCGGAAACGGAAATGGAGCCTGTTTACACAGTTGTAGTCTTTTCGCTTCACTCTGTGTACTCCGACGTCGAGGTGCTAACGTCTCTGTTAAACACTTTAAAAAACTCTGAAAATGGAATACGAAAGGTGGATTCTTGATTCTCGACGTCGGAGTACACAGAGTGAAGCGAAAAGACTACAACTGTGTAAAAAGGCTCCATTTCCGTTTCCGGTGGCAGCGGAATATTGACTATTCCAACAGAACTCAATGGGATTTACAAAATGCTAAATAAAACACTACAGGAAAGTTTTTTCTTCACGAAACTTTTTTTGGAACGTCATTGAACAGCGCTGACGACACGGTGAGTAGCATATTTTAAAAAAGAACGTTTAAGGTTGTTTTAAGGACATTATCGGACATGCTCTATGCAAGCCATTCTAAAGCAGCCAGGGGTGGATTCTAAATGAGCCAAAAAGCAGAGACAGGACCAATTGTCAAACTTTTGGTGTCGATCATTCGATTTCATCCTGGACACTACAGAAAATGGGCTTAAAGTGTAAAAAACCGAACTTCTCCTTTAAGAAAAACTGCTTACAATGTTGATACAGTGTTTGTAGTATAAAAACTAATAAACTTGTTATTTTTTTCAGACTGAAATAACCTGCTGACCTCCTCTGTGTCTGGTAAGAACAGTTATCATGGACCTTTTTAGAACTGTAATGTTGGTCTAGAACAGCGATCTGCAAAGAGCTTTTCTGAGTCCAACAAAATCTAAACATAGACCTGCAAATGTTGAGTTTCTGGATAAAACAGCATTTGTCATCAATGTCAGTTTTTCTTTTTTCTGGGTTTACGGTGAAAACTGAACTGCTGTTTTTCTGATTTCTTGCAGACTAACCACAAATTGTTGTGTGCTCTGGCTCTGACTCTGACTGGTAAGTTATTTTTATTTTTTTTTGGGTACACAGCTCCTGACTGTATATCTAAACGAAATTCATAATATAATGGTCAAAGTAGTGATTGAATTGGGGAATTTAATAAAAAAAAAAAAAAAATTATTTTATTTTTTAAATAACCTGTTGGCCTCCTCCACTAGAACAGGGTTCTGTAACCTTCATTATTGAAGAGCCATTCTTTTCAGTCCAAGAAGACACACACAGATCTGCAAATGTTGAGTTTCTGGATAAAAGATAATAAACAATCTTATCCACTGATGCTCAAAACATTTAATTTATATCTCTTGCATTGATTGCAGTAATTATGTCTAAACTAGTCATTTTCTAGCTCCTGTCTGTTTCTTCATAGACTTGTTTCTATTTTGTGCTAAAGACACATTCAATATTTTTCCTCATATTAATTAGACTTAACAGAAATATTAGTAATAACCTGGTGATTTCCTAAATGGATTTTGATCCAAAGCTTCACTGTAGAACTTTTGCCACATTTCAAGCTTTAAACCTAAAGATATAACATTTTTATTCTTTGTGAAGTATCTACGCCAAGTGGGAAACACTCATAAAGTGGAATGAAACTTTTTGGATATTGGAAACTTTTTTTTTTAAATGAAACAAAAAAAATAAAACAATATTGACTGTCCAAAAAGATTCAGTCCCCTTCAGTTAATACTTTTTAGTGGTAACTTTTGCTCTGACTGCAGCTGCAGGTTGCTTGAACACAACACCCCCCCCCCCCCTCTTTCTTTTTGTCCTTAAGTACAGCGCTAGGTGTGTAGGAGCGAGTAAAATGTGTTCTGGATTTCTGATGGTTTTTGGATCAGTCACTAAAAAAATCTTTCTCCTCTTGCTCCCAGAGAGAACCGAACCGGATCTCCTGCTTTGCTGGTGAGTGGATTTTTAAATAAAACATGTGTATATATATATATATATATATATATATATATATATATATATATATATATATATATTAGAGCTGTCAAAATTATCGCGTTATTATCGCGTTAACGCGAGGCCATTTTAATAGCGATAATTTTTTTAACGTGAGATTAACGCTATGTGGTTTTATGGTACAATTTTCCAAGTACATCCCGCTGCAGCCTGTGGGAAGGCGGGGCTATTTTCCCCCAGTCTATGCATTTTTCCATAGGCTGCGAGAGCGGAGCTCCTCAAGGAAAAAAGACGCTCATACACTGGGTGACGCTAGTGCCTTTTCTTTAAGCCCCACCACCAACAAACAAGTTGAGTGTCTGGTAACTAGTAGCAACCCGAAATACTCTGAGAAAACAGATTACTGAGGTGAAATGGAATCTGCTACGGCACTCTTGCTGTCTGTGTACGCAACAGGTCAGTATCGTGTGTGTGTGGGTGGGTGTGTTCTCATTTTTGTTAAGAGGCTGAAAAGTAACTTTCTAGAGCATAGACTACCTCCATCTAGTGATGTCGGTCTATTGATTTTGATGTATTGATTGAAAATTGTTCATTATTATCTTGGTTAATTAACATCTAATGTTAACTCTACTAAATTTTATAGCAGTAGGGTAAAATGCTTGTCTTTGTTCAAAAGACTGTATTAACTGTAAAGACTGTCTTTTACATCAGCCTGTTTTCAGGGCCTTTTTTTTGGCTACATATTTGTTATTTTTTGCTACATGCCTCCCCATCTTCTTGCCATATGTTTCTATGGCATAAATCAGTGTCTTTGACCTGTTTTCAGAAAAAAAAAAAAAGAAAATTGGCACAAACCTAGCCTGTATGTATTTTTTGTATGTCATCGAGAGTATTTAAATGATTTTCAATCAGAAAAAAAATTTGCGATTAATCGCGAGTTAACTTAGGCATTGATGCGATTAATCGCGATTAAAAAAATTTAATCGATTGACAGCACTAATATATATTTATACAGGGGTTGACGTTAGGGATTTTTAGCACTTGCACTTTCACATTTAATTTGCCCAGAAACAATTTTTACTTGCCCAGTATAATGTTTGATAAATATAGTTCCTAATATTCATTTTTGTATATATCAATGAAACATGTTTTTTTTTTTTATGTTTTTTTGTAATTCAGTATTTTTTAAGTTTCCAGGTTCCTGGTGTGTATATGCATGCATCAGATAATGAACTCAAGCCTACATTACCGTGTTAACATGCTTTTCAATCCTTCCTGCAAATTCTTTTTAAACTAAACTTTGCTTTAAACTGTTGTGTGCTTGGAAAAATATAAATTATAATGTTAAAATCTTAAAAAACTTGACAGGTTAAAAACTTGAGATAGATCACAAGACAGAAGTCAATGTCACAAATGAATAACTTTTATTTTAGAGTCACAGTATGTTTATAGAAGATAATACTATTAATATAATGTGACTTTTCTAGAGAATCATTATACATAATTATTTTATTCAGGGTTTCCACAATCTGACATAATTTCAGAATTCCCTGACTTTTAACTGACTCAGGATTAGTTTTCCCTGACAAAATAAATGCAGCAACAAGACAATAATAATAACATAACAGGTCACCAATCTAACATGTTTAGCTCTATGACATTTAAATGCACCCCTCCAATGTCTAAGAGAAAAAAATTTAATGAACATTTTTTAATGTATGACCTGCATCACTGTACAGAAGATGCCATATGATAGCCATATTTACACTGTGCGCATGGCATACAATTATGCCAATTTTCCTAATACCTGACGATAATTTTTAATCTAGGGTTATCTGGGTGGAGAGTGAAATGGGTGGAGGTAAAAATAGGTGGCGGGGGTGTTACTCTACTTTTTTTGCCTTGTTGTTTTTAAGACTGCCAAGTCGTAAAAAATGTGTCTGATTCACGCAAATTCCCGGACAAAAATCACGCCATCTGGCCGAAAATATATATGCCTCTAAGAATGCTTGAATCTCCACTCTTAAAAAAGGTAGCAGCCAGTTCACACCAGCCATAGTTTATATTTCAGTTTTGTTCCTAAATTGTAGTCGCTAAACACCTGTTCATAATTTGGATCATTGAAATGAAATTGAGCTTAAGATTATTGAAATGATTGATGTTTTGATCTTCTTCTAATTCTCCAATCTTTATTATCCTTTCTTTCTCCTCCCTTCTGTCTTTCTCCTTCTCTCACACCTTTCCAGCTCTTTTCTCCTCCTCTTGCTCCTTTTTAACTCTTTCCCCTCCTGTTTCCTGCTTTTCACTTTTTGTGCTCCTTTCTCTCCTTCCTTGTTTGATTATCACAAGTGTCTCACAGATGTCTATTTGTCTTACAGGTATTCTCCGGACCAGCCTCTTCTCACCACTATTGGACATTTTGTTTCGAGCTGTGTTTATCTTCCTTTTCCTGTTCCAACTAATCTGGAACCCCATTTACTGTGCATTATCCTATCCGTTTTCTTCAACTGTTTCCATAACCAGTTATCCCAATAGGTGTTCTGGTTTTCCTTAATTCATAAACCTGGTCTACAGGTGACCAGAGTTTACTTTCTCTCTTTTCTTTACAAACCTGGGTATTGGCAACCAGTGTTTACTGTCTCTCTTCTGACCATTGTTTCCACTAGAAATTCTTCAACATTGTTTCTGGCATTCAAGTTTTTCACAAATGGTTTCTGGAATTCAAGTTTTCACAAATGGTTTCATGGCACTAGTCTCTTTTGAGACCCCCTGTTTTTATGGCTCTAGTCTCTTTTGAGACTCCCTGTTTTCATGGCACTAGTCTCTTTTGAGACTCCCTGATTTCATTGCAAAAAAATATCAATATCAAGTGAACAAGTGCTTGATTGGGGTTTTCATATTACCCTGCAACTTTGTAAACTGTTCGAGACCCGAGAGATTCCTGCTCCACTTCTTTGGCTGAGGTACTGTATGCTGTGGATTTACCAAAGGTTTGTTGTTCCTGCTGAAATAAAAGCACATTGAAATAAAAGGAGACAAGTGTGTCTGTTTACTCTTTGACCTGATCAGAATCAGTCTACCCCAGACATATAAGTCATTCCATTGATCAGAATCTCAGAATTTGACAGTTTCATCAATCTACTGGTTATTTTGCTAGTTTTTTATAAGATATTTCTGTGTAATAATTTCTTTAAATGTTAATTCTTTAAAGAAACGTAATATACCGAATTGTGACTTTCTGACAGCTGTAGAAGCCAGTTAAAGCTAGGTTTCCTGTAAAATTTAATACTAAAACTATTCACTGTCAGCTTGTGGTTTTTTCCCCATTATTTTAGAGCAGAGTGTATACATTGGTTAACTAAGAAAAAAAATAGATATTGG
Organism: Cyprinodon tularosa; assembly: GCF_016077235.1. Classification (NCBI taxonomy): domain Eukaryota; kingdom Metazoa; phylum Chordata; class Actinopteri; order Cyprinodontiformes; family Cyprinodontidae; genus Cyprinodon; species Cyprinodon tularosa. Next base: position 56,946 of record NW_024038325.1, read on the forward strand.
TCAAGTCTTGATATTGCATCAAAGGATATCTGAGGCAAGTTTAAAATTCCAAGTTTGTGTATTTTATAAGCTCAGCAGTTCTAGGGTAACAATCTGACCAGAAGTGGACTCCAGCTACCAGAAGCATCTCCTGCTGCGTTCCTGATCTGCATCAGAACATTTGAAGTAGTGTTTTCTGCCTATAGTAATATATTTTTGTGTGAAAGTAAAGGCTAACTGTAAATCAGGACAAGTGGCTACATATTTTGGTTATTCACCATCTTTGGTATTGGGTTCATTTGTTTTCAGCACATTTCTGGATAAGTTTCTTTTTTAATACAAGCTATAGTTCAGTAATATTAAAATATAAAAATCTGGTTTTGCATTTGTAAAAAGTTTTTTTTTTTAAAGTTTTTTAAGGTTTTACGGACTGGTAACTACAAAGATTTAATATTGTAAGAGTGGTGAACTTAACATTTCGTTGGAGAGATTTTTTCAGACTGTTCTTTAAAGTAGGTCTGACATCAGTTCTACAGTGTTGATAGTTTATTCTGACCTAAAAGATACTGATATTTTAAAACTGTAGTTAAAAGTGATTGTATAGTGTGTTGGTGTATTAAAACATTTACAGGTAAGCGTTGAGGTTTTGACAGTAACAATGCCTCGAAAGAATCAGCGCTCTCAGGCTCAGAAGTTCAGAAGGCAGAAAGAGAGTCAAAGTAAACAAACAGAAAATAGCAGCTCTCAGGACAACCTGGTGTTTGAGAAGGTATCGTGTGCCGATGTAAATGGAGGACCTCACAGTGATGTAGAGTGTTCAGCTGGACAGCAGGTAAACTGCAGTGATGTAGCACCTTCTGATGAGAGCATTGTCACAAAAGCTTTACAGAATGATGCACAACAGGTTAAGCGGAAGGTTTCACAGGTGTCTTATGCTGACGTGGTGAAGAAAGCGCGTGTTGTTGCTGGACCGTCTCATGAACATCAAGTAAATGTACCTCAGCCGTCAGAAACGCATGTCTGTGCCTCACGCAGTCAGGCTTCATTCAAATATGGGAAATCCAGGAACAGGCAGTGTGTTGCAAACAGTTTGGTATTTCTAGCATTTCTCCATGAGAATGAAAACATTGGCAGACCAGATCTAGACCTAGTTTTGGATAAAGGGGATGTTGTGTACAGACAAGCCCAACAAAAGTTTCCTAAGAGCATCCACCTGGCAACCGATGAACTCCCACATGAAGTTATTGCACGCCGTTCAAAGTATCAGGTGGACTTGACGGAGGCTCCTGTGTGTGGAAGCTTTGGAGGTGGAGCACGTTATCAGAGTCTGGAACAAGCATTGCGCCGTTTGTCATCAGGTATACATTATGGGCTGCTGATCATGTCAGCGTTATGCATTGCAGTTTTCAAAAGCAGGTCTGGTCAGTATGGATTCTTTGACCCACACTCAAGAAGCAAATATGGAACACAGATAGCATCTGGTTTGTTGGACCATGGTACTGCTGTGATGCTCAAATTTAACTGTTTGAGTGACATGATTGAGAGAATCAAGTTATGCTTCACATCGTTAGGCGTTCAGTCATCTTGTTTATATGAACTCCAGCCCCTGTCATTTAACACAGAGGATCCACACAACAGGAGAGATGTTTCAGACACGACTACTACTTCTGCTCTGTCAGATGACGCTATTAATGAGTCCGCCCTACAGACAGCTGGCCTTCAGTCTAAGAATGTTATACCAGAGATGTTGGTGGATACAGATGTGGTTCAACAGGAGGTTGAATCTACACACCCAACACATAATTTCCCTGCATGTGAGTCCAACTCTCTAATTGAAGTCCTGAATCCTGGTGTAAGTGATATTTCAGATGATGCAGCCCAAGGTGTATCTAATGAGGTCAGTTGCATGTTAACTGTGACAGAAGAAAATGTGTCTGTCTTTCATTCCAGTGTTGTGCAAAAAACAGGTGTACTTCCGGGAATTTCTTTTAAACTCTCAAAGTACTGTAAAAAGGAAAGATATAGGGCAAAGAGGAGACTGATTGGAACACAGAAATCAAAATGGAAAGAGAATCAGAAACTGAAAGAAAGACAGAAGTACAAAAAGGTTGCTGAGTTTAGAGAGAGAAAGAGATCATATATACAAAATTTGTACAGGAATGATCCAAGGTTTCAGCAAAGGCAAAAGGATTACATCCGTAACTTATACAGAAATGATGCAAGGTTTCAGCAAAGGCAAAAGGATTACATCCGTACTCAATACAGAAATGATGCAAGGTTTCAGCAAAGGCAAAAGGATTACATCCGTACTCAATACAGAAATGATGCAAGGTTTCAGCAAAGGCAAAAGGATTACATCCGTACTCAATACAGAAATGATGCAAGGTTTCAGCAAAGGCAAAAGGATTACATCCGTACTCAATACAGAAATGATCCGAGGTTTCAGCAAAGGCAAAAGGATTACATCCGTACTCAGTACAGGAACGACCCAAGATTCAGACAGAGACAAAGATCTTATATGACTGAGCGTTATGCAAAAAACAAAGAATTTAGATTCCGCAACAAGAATCTGATGAGACAGCTGATGAGAAACAGGTACCATAATAAGTCATACTATGATATGCATAAAAT
>NW_024038326.1:0-50291 GCF_016077235.1 Cyprinodon tularosa
AAGGGGGGACATCATTAATTTTTAAAGATATCGAGTCTTGCAACTCTTTCCAGAAGTGCTGTGTAGTGGGAGAGAGACAAAACCTACGTTCTATGGTTGCTCTGTAATGTTCTTTGCAAAAACAAATAAAGTTGTATTGGAAAAAAAAAAAAAAAACGTGGAAGAAACACTTAAACATTGTAAAGATTTTAACAAATGAATCTTTTGACATAAGTCATAAATTTTTGCTTCGTAACTTGTGGGTCACTGGTTTGGGCAGAAGAGAATAGAAAGGAAATTACGTTGTTTTTTTTCTTTTTAGATGTTGTTATACTTGGTCCACACTCCTTACTGGTAGGTGGCGGTAATGCACCAAAATGTTCTTGGCCAACAGCCATTAAAATCAATTCAAGAAGAAGAAAGTAGCCGTAGAAGAAGATAATGATGACGCGTCACCGGGGGCGGGCCGATGAACATGTGGTTTGTAACGATAGCTGTGTTAACAGGTGAGTGGGAGTTTTACTGCAAGGTAGCAGATATATAAGAAAACAAAACAAAGTCAGACCCTAACAAAATCCACGGTTTCTTGATGCGCCAAGCCATAGGACATGTCCATACAACATGCACGTTTCCGCCATGCTATTACTAGCCTGTCAGGGTGCTAGCTGCTAGCTTGAATTGGCCGTGATCTGTTATTGTGGAGTTCGTTGCGCCAAACAAATGATTATTTACTAGTACGGCCGTCAGTTTTAAAACCTTAACTTTCGTTGGGAATACCAATAAATTAATGTTCTCTCTTATATTATTTGGATGGGACCCCCCCCCCCCGTTAAAGTACAAGAATTTTATCCAAGCTTTTATTAGAAAATAGATGAACGCTTTCTCTTAAATTATTTGGACGGCACACATAAAAATAATTTGTGGGCATTATTCTGCTGCTGTCACAGCACAGCAATCCTCCTCTTCCTGCTGCTGCTCCTTTTTTAAAATTAATTTATGTATATATTTTATTGTAACCCACTTTCCTACTTCCACCAACAGGGAGCAGGGGAAACGATGTCACAGCCCCAAAAGCATATACAGCAGATGTTTGTTCTGACGGTGAAAGGACGGAGGAACTTCGAGATGCTGAAGAGGCTGAACGATTCCCTGGAGATCAGGGATTGGGTGATGAAGGGTGATGCATTCGAAAGCCCCAAGGCCGAAGAGGATGTAAGAAAAAAAAGAATTTTAGCATTGTCTCCTACAGTTATTACAGGACACAAGAAAAAATAGACCTGTCAATCTAAGGAAAAGGATTTCTTTTTCTTCTCCAGACCATTCTGGACAGCCACACCCAAATTTCCCCACTGTGGGACATTGAAGGATTTTGTTATGCTGCATAAAATCTATGACATCAAATAAGACGTACAATAACCTCTTCTCTTTTCTCCACATCCAGGCTATCTTCAACTCTGACGTCCAAGTTGACGATGACGATGACGATGACGACGACGATGATGATGAAGTAAGTTCACATGGGAACACAATTGCAAACAGATTACACATGAAAGTATGCTTTGAAAGAAAAAAGGCCAGTGGCGGATCTATGGGGCAAATAATAATTTTAATAATTTTTTTTTCTTTTTTTTTTACAGCCTGTGCTTAAGCCTCTTGGAGGCTAGAGGTCTGCCATGGCTGTCACAATGTTCCTGTATATGTAAGATATATTCATAACAATAGGATCACATCAGCAGTGCTCACAGCCTGAAGTTCTGACAGTAACCAGTATGTTGTTGTCTTTGCATTCACTCCAGGGAGAGCAACAGAGGAGCCTCCGAAAAGGGAAAAAAAATAAAAAAAAGAGTTAAATAAAAGTTGTGTATCTGCAACTTTTCTGTGTTCTTATTCTTAATTTGGGTTATTATTGTTGAATGCAAGTACACCTGTTTATGAAGATTATTTTGCATTTACTTACCCGTCACCTCCGGCCTCCAGGTTCGCCTCGTAGCTTCCTGCACCTGGGGGGTTATTCTGTGGTTAAATCACTTTTTTATTACATTAGACCATAGGGATTATCATTCTACATTTTTATCTTACTGTATATACAGGTCTATTATATTGCATGCCTTATAGCCACAGTGTTTAGATATTTTTATAATTCTATTTACTCTATTCCATATTATATGTGTCATGGTCTGGCGGTGTTTGTGAATGAGAGATGGTGCGGCTCATGTTCACGTGAAGCAGCAGATATGCAGCCCAGATGTGGAATTACTCGCAGTGAGTTTAAGACTTTATTATCTGCCGCGGGAGTTTGGTCACGTGATCGTGCTGTGCGTTTCCAAAGCGTGGTAAACAAGTTTCAGACTAGAGTCTGAGACGGGAGTGGATTTTCACTCCTGTCCCGTCCCACTCCCACAGAAAAAAATTGTGTCCCGTCCAGATCCCGGGCCAGAGTAGAAATCTAAATCCTGTCCCGTCCCACTCCTGGTGAAATTACTCCCACTCCTATCCGCTCCCATTCAGAATGACTCCCACTCCTGCACCACTCCCATTCAGAATGACTCCCACTCCTGCACCACTCCCATTCAGAATGACTCCCACTCCTGCACCACTCCCATTCAGAATGACTCCCACTCCTGCACCACTCCCATTCAGAATGACTCCCACTCCTGCACCACTCCCATTCAGAATGACTCCCACACCTGCACCACTCCCATTCAGAATGACTCCCGCACCTGCACCACTCCCATTCAGAATGACTCCCACTCCTGCACCACTCCCATTCAGAATGACTCCCGCTCCTGCACCACTCCCATTCAGAATGACTCCCACACCTGCACCACTCCCATTCAGAATGACTCCCACTCCTGCACCACTCCCATTCAGAATGACTCCCGCACCTGCACCACTCCCATTCAGAATGACTCCCGCTCCTGCACCACTCCCATTCAGAATGACTCCCACACCTGCACCACTCCCATTCAGAATGACTCCCGCACCTGCACCACTCCCATTCAGAATGACTCCCACTCCTGCACCACTCCCATTCAGAATGACTCCCGCACCTGCACCACTCCCATTCAGAATGACTCCCACTCCTGCACCACTCCCATTCAGAATGACTCCCGCACCTGCACCACTCCCATTCAGAATGACTCCCGCTCCTGCACCACTCCCATTCAGAATGACTCCCACACCTGCACCACTCCCATTCAGAATGACTCCCACTCCTGCACCACTCCCATTCAGAATGACTCCCACTCCTGCACCACTCCCATTCAGAATGACTCCCGCTCCTGCACCACTCCCATTCAGAATGACTCCCGCTCCTGCACCACTCCCATTCAGAATGACTCCCACTCCTGCACCACTCCCATTCAGAATGACTCCCACTCCTGCACCACTCCCATTCAGAATGACTCCCGCTCCTGCACCACTCCCATTCAGAATGACTCCAGCACCTGCACCACTCCCATTCAGAATGACTCCCACACCTGCACCACTCCCATTCAGAATGACTCCCACTCCTGCACCACTCCCATTCAGAATGACTCCCACTCCTGCACCACTCCCATTCAGAATGACTCCCGCACCTGCACCACTCCCATTCAGAATGACTCCCACTCCTGCACCACTCCCATTCAGAATGACTCCCACTCCTGCACCACTCCCATTCAGAATGACTCCCGCTCCTGCACCACTCCCATTCAGAATGACTCCCACTCCTGCACCACTCCCATTCAGAATGACTCCCGCACCTGCACCACTCCCATTCAGAATGACTCCCACTCCTGCACCACTCCCATTCAGAATGACTCCCGCTCCTGCACCACTCCCATTCAGAATGACTCCCACACCTGCACCACTCCCATTCAGAATGACTCCCGCACCTGCACCACTCCCATTCAGAATGACTCCCACTCCTGCACCACTCCCATTCAGAATGACTCCCACTCCTGCACCACTCCCATTCAGAATGACTCCCGCTCCTGCACCACTCCCATTCAGAATGACTCCCACTCCTGCACCACTCCCATTCAGAATGACTCCCACTCCTGCACCACTCCCATTCAGAATGACTCCAGCACCTGCACCACTCCCATTCAGAATGACTCCCGCACCTGCACCACTCCCATTCAGAATGACTCCCACTCCTGCACCACTCCCATTCAGAATGACTCCCACTCCTGCACCACTCCCATTCAGAATGACTCCCGCACCTGCACCACTCCCATTCAGAATGACTCCCGCACCTGCACCACTCCCATTCAGAATGACTCCCACTCCTGCACCACTCCCATTCAGAATGACTCCCACTCCTGCACCACTCCCATTCAGAATGACTCCCGCTCCTGCACCACTCCCATTCAGAATGACTCCCACTCCTGCACCACTCCCATTCAGAATGACTCCCACTCCTGCACCACTCCCATTCAGAATGACTCCCGCACCTGCACCACTCCCATTCAGAATGACTCCCACACCTGCACCACTCCCATTCAGAATGACTCCCGCTCCTGCACCACTCCCATTCAGAATGACTCCCGCTCCTGCACCACTCCCATTCAGAATGACTCCCGCACCTGCACCACTCCCATTCAGAATGACTCCCACTCCTGCACCACTCCCATTCAGAATGACTCCCACTCCTGCACCACTCCCATTCAGAATGACTCCCACTCCTGCACCACTCCCATTCAGAATGACTCCCACTCCTGCACCACTCCCATTCAGAATGACTCCCGCACCTGCACCACTCCCATTCAGAATGACTCCCACTCCTGCACCACTCCCATTCAGAATGACTCCCACTCCTGCACCACTCCCATTCAGAATGACTCCCACACCTGCACCACTCCCATTCAGAATGACTCCCGCACCTGCACCACTCCCATTCAGAATGACTCCCACTCCTGCACCACTCCCATTCAGAATGACTCCCACTCCTGCACCACTCCCATTCAGAATGACTCCCACTCCTGCACCACTCCCATTCAGAATGACTCCCGCTCCTGCACCACTCCCATTCAGAATGACTCCCACTCCTGCACCACTCCCATTCAGAATGACTCCCGCTCCTGCACCACTCCCATTCAGAATGACTCCCACTCCTGCACCACTCCCATTCAGAATGACTCCCGCTCCTGCACCACTCCCATTCAGAATGACTCCCGCACCTGCACCACTCCCATTCAGAATGACTCCCACTCCTGCACCACTCCCATTCAGAATGACTCCCACTCCTGCACCACTCCCATTCAGAATGACTCCCACACCTGCACCACTCCCATTCAGAATGACTCCCACTCCTGCACCACTCCCATTCAGAATGACTCCCGCACCTGCACCACTCCCATTCAGAATGACTCCCACTCCTGCACCACTCCCATTCAGAATGACTCCCGCACCTGCACCACTCCCATTCAGAATGACTCCCACTCCTGCACCACTCCCATTCAGAATGACTCCCACTCCTGCACCACTCCCATTCAGAATGACTCCCACACCTGCACCACTCCCATTCAGAATGACTCCCGCACCTGCACCACTCCCATTCAGAATGACTCCCACTCCTGCACCACTCCCATTCAGAATGACTCCCACTCCTGCACCACTCCCATTCAGAATGACTCCCACACCTGCACCACTCCCATTCAGAATGACTCCCGCTCCTGCACCACTCCCATTCAGAATGACTCCCACTCCTGCACCACTCCCATTCAGAATGACTCCCACTCCTGCACCACTCCCATTCAGAATGACTCCCACTCCTGCACCACTCCCATTCAGAATGACTCCCACTCCTGCACCACTCCCATTCAGAATGACTCCCGCACCTGCACCACTCCCATTCAGAATGACTCCCACCTGCACCACTCCCATTCAGAATGACTCCCACTCCTGCACCACTCCCATTCAGAATGACTCCCACTCCTGCACCACTCCCATTCAGAATGACTCCCGCACCTGCACCACTCCCATTCAGAATGACTCCCGCTCCTGCACCACTCCCATTCAGAATGACTCCCACTCCTGCACCACTCCCATTCAGAATGACTCCCACTCCTGCACCACTCCCATTCAGAATGACTCCCGCACCTGCACCACTCCCATTCAGAATGACTCCCGCACCTGCACCACTCCCATTCAGAATGACTCCCACTCCTGCACCACTCCCATTCTTTCTTTTCTTTTTTTTGAGCTTGGGAGAAAAACTGGTTTTTGGGTCGTGTAGTTTTTTTGACTAGCATTATAGTGTAGGCTTCAAGGAAAAAAACTACAAAATGGCGGCGCCGCGCCAGTACTGGATTTTTTTTCTTTCTATTTAATTTTATTTTTTGGCATCGATCCTAGTGTTTTTTTGTTATTATTGGTGTGCTCCCGCTCCCATCTGCTCCCGTTAGTGTTTAATCCTGTACCGTCCCAATCACATGATCGTTACTAATACTGACTCCCATCCCACAATACTTCAATGTCTTTTTAAAATTTTTTGACAATATGATCATTAGAAGGGTAAAACTTATGAATTATTTTTAAATGATATTGCTTTAATTTTGGTGGTCAGCAAGTATCGGTTGGGTAAGAGCCAGACCTTCTTCCAGTCAATGTTTTGCACAAATGTATTCCAGTATGCAGGGCCGGATTTAGGAGGATGGGGGCCCCAGGGCTAGAGTAAAAAAAAAATAAAATAAATAAATATATATATATATATAAAATTTTTTTATTTTTTTTTTTATGTGTTTGTTTTGTTTTAGAGGATAAATAACATGCAAATACCAGAAGAAATTGCTCCAAAGACTTTGGCATAATCTATAGGAGACACAGGAATTTTGTATTCTTCTAGAAACTCTTTATGAGAGTAAAAAAGGACCCTCTTTGTTAAATAATTGGTCAACCAAAATAATGCTATTATTAAACCAATAATCAATAAATAAGGATTTATGTTTAGATAATATGTCTTTATTGTTCCAGATGAAATATTTGTTGGGTGAAAAGTTGTGTTTGAAAATAAGGGACCATGAAAGGAAGGCCTGGCAGTGAAAGGCTGACATTTTTATCGGGACTTTATCAATATCATAGTTACAGGTTAAGAAAAAGCTCAAACCACCCAGTTTTGACAGCAAGTGACATAGTATAACGTTCCAAATAGAGTTAGGGTTTTTAAAGAAGTGTTTCAGCCAATTTATTTTAAAGGTATTATTTAGAGTACAGAAATCGATAAAGTTTAATCCACCCTTTTCATAGGGATTTGTTAGAACAGACTTCTTCACTCTGCTCCACTCTCCCCACACTCACACAATACGTCACATGCAACCAGGAACAATAAAAGGCTGGACCTTTTTTATGCAAATGTTAAGGATGCATACACCTGAGCCCCCCTCCCCCCGCTGGGTCGTTCAGATCACAACCTTGTCTACCTGCCCCCCATTACATTCCACTGGTGAGAAGGACAATTGCACAGTCAGTGAAATTTGGTCGGATGACGCCACTGAGGAGCTGAGGGATTGTTTCAGCACCACAGACTGGAACATGTTCCAATGGTGAGGACATCAACAGCCTGACTGAATGCATTACTGACTACATGACCTTCTGTGTGGAGAGCATTGTGCCTACACCAAGTTTGCAGATGAGTTAAACAGCTTCTTCACCCGGTTTGACTCCCCTCACACTGGTCCCCTCCCTGCCCTCAACTCTCCACTCCCACCAACCCCCGACCCATCCACACCTCCAGTCGTGCCTTCCTCCCCCCTCACAGTAACACCAATGCAGGTGAGAGGGCAGCTGAGGAGGCTGAAACAGAGGAAGGCCTCAGGACCAGACGGCCCCCCCCCAGGCTGCTGAGGACCTGTGCAGATGAGCTCTGTCAGATCCTCAGCAACATGTACAACCTTAGCCTCAGCCTGGGGGTGGTCCTCACCCTGCGGAAGACCTCCTGTGTGGTTCCGGTTCCCATATCAGCCGGATTGGAGCAGTGGTTCTGTTGGGATCTGGAGCGGTACCATCCGTCTCCAGCAGAGTGCGCCGTGGATCCTCCTGAAGCTGAGCCTCCAACACACCTGAGGCGCATCTCGTCATCAGGAGGACCTGCAGTATATAACCGGCCTTCAGACCTTGCCTCAATGCCGCAGTGTTGATCCAGTTTGGTTAGCACCTAAGCCTAGAACCTCCTGAGAATCTCTAGTGATCTCCCTAGTGATCAGTCTCTCTTCTAACTTTCGTTGTCTATGCTTCACAGGAAACCTGTTCCCTTGGAAGCTCTGGATGAGCTTAACCTGCCGAGCCTGCCCTCAGAGCCAAACCTGAAGACTCTCCTCTGGATTCCCCTGCAGCTCTTGGCTAAGAGCTGGAAACCAAAACCCAAGGTCTGCATCCAAGTTAGAAGTAAGACGCTGAAGCGGTTATTGAACTCTGCTAAACAAATCAGTCTCTGGACAAATCAGTCAGTTCCTTCCTCAAAGAGAAACCCAGACTCCTCGAGGTAATCTTCTGAAACTTCCAAACGCTAACTCCTCAGTGCCAACGCTAACTGAACTGTCATCCTCACAGACTGCAGTGAACCAGTCCCCGGCCAGAACCAGTTCCAGTTCACATAATTCATGTGTTTGTGTTTTTTAATAAACATTATAAAACTTTCCATCTGTTTCCGTGGTGTTCTGCATATTGGGCTTCTCTGAGAACCAATCATGACAGGTTCTAGAGAAAACTTATTTGGAAAATTCCTGAAATGTTTGCATTTCTGGCCTCTAATAGTATATTTGATTCCAATTATCTCTAAAAGTAATGAAGCCAAACATTTCAAACTCGGTAGATATATGGAGGGTCCTAAAAATATTCAATCCCCAAAATATCGGCAGGACTTATTTGGAAAATTCCTGAAATTTTTGGCCTCCAATACTAGCATCTTTTTTCCTCAGAATATTTTTATTGAATTTTCATTTTTAACATACAACATTGCACACTGTGATGTTTACATCCAAGTCTAGAGTGTACAGGAAAAAGAAAATAAAAGTCAAAATGTGAAAGCAACACCACAAAAACCAAACCCCTAACCCATACCAGCAGTAACAGTTATAGTACAGTCGGTCCCTGTTCCTGGATAACCCCAAAGACTTAAAACCTAACTGTAATTCAAATTCAACATAGGTAGAAAGGTAGACAGCGAAACATCTTCATTTCAATTTATAGTGATGGAAGTACTTCAAAAAGGGTCCCCACACAGTAAGAAAGTTTTCTACTGAGTTTGTTATTGAGTAACGAATTTTCTCGAGAGTAAGGCATGACATAACATCTTTGAGCCACTGAGCATGGGTGGGCGGGGCAGCATCCTTCCATCTCATCAGAACAGCTCGCCGAGCCAGCAGGGAGGTGAAAGACACAACACGACATTGAGTTGGTGAGAGGCGGGTGCTACCCTCGCCAGTGGTGCCAAAAATAGCAACCAAAGGGTTGGGCTTTAGATCGATCTCAAGAATTATGGACAAAGTCCGGAAGACCTCCCTCCAGAAATCCTCCAGGCTTGGGCATGTCCAAAACATGTGTATGAGGGAGGCTTCACTGATCGAGCATTTATCACAGTGAGGGTCCACATTCGGGTAGATACTTGAAAGTCTAGCTTTTGACCAATGGGCTCTGTGTACGACCTTAAATTGTAACAAACAGTGACGAGCGCATAGAGATGATGTATTGGTTAGTTTGAGAATAGTTTCTCATTCATTGTTTGACAGTAAGATATTTAAGTCGTGTTCCCAGGCCTTTTTGATCTTATCGATAGGGGCTTGTCTGACTTCCACCAGTTTGTCATAGATGATGGAAATGAGACGTTTGCGTGTTGGGTTTAAGGACAGAATATCATCAGCCAAATTTGTGTCATTAACGTACATTTGGGAAGTTGGGTAGCTGAGAAGCAAGAAAATGTCTGACTTGTAGATATCTGAAAAAATTATCTTTAGATAAATTGTACCTAACTGAAAGTTGTTCAAATGAGGGAAAACAATTGTTAATAAAGAGGTCTTTAAAATGCACCAGGCCCTTTTTATGCCATTCCACAAAAGCAGCGTCCTTTAGAGAGGGCTGAAATGAGTTGTTATTGAGGATAGGACTGAGGACTGAAAACTCAAGAAGACCGAAGTGTCTTCTAAACTGTATCCACACTCTCACAGCATGTTTAACAACCAAGTTAGATATGGAAATATTTGGTGGTGAAGGGAGTGGGGATCCAAGCAGTGCAGGGATGGAAACGTGTTCTGAGGAGGCAAGCTCCATCTTAACCCATGGTGGGCAGCTAGCATGATGACGATCTTTGAACCAAAAAGTTAAACACCGCAAATTAGCCGCCCAATAATAGAATCGAAAGTTGGGCATTGATAGTCCTCCCATATTTTTGGATTTTTGAAGATGGGCTTTACTTAAACGAGGGTGCTTGCCTTTCCAAACATATGATGAAATAACTGAATCTAATGTATCAAAAAAAGATTTGGGTATGAAAATTGGTACGTTTTGAAAAAGATATAAAAATTTAGGGAGAATATTCATTTTAATGGAGTTAATTCGGCCAACTAAGGAAGTTGACAAAGGTGACCACTGCGTCAGAGTATGTCTGGTCTTATTTAGCAGAGTAAGGAAGTTTTCTTGGAAAAGATTCTTGTGTTTCCTTGTGATTTTAATACCAAGGTAGGTAAAATGGTCTTTTGTGACTTTAAATGGAAAGTTTTTGTATTGTGCTTGAAGGGCTAAATCATTCACAGGGAAAAGTTCGCTTTTACTTAAATTAAGCTTATAGCCTGAAAAGTGGCCAAAATTGCTGAACAATGACAGTATATGAGGCAGGGAGATATTGGGCTTTGATATGAAAAGTAACAGGTCATCAGCATACAGGACCACCTTGTGCTCTTCCCTTCCCCTCCGAATATCCGAGATCGCCTCGCAACCACGAAAGGCAGCTGCCAGTGGCTCTATCGCAAGGTCGAAAAGTAAAGGACTTAAAGGGCACCCTTGGCGAGTTCCTCTATGGAGGATAAATGGGCGGGAGAGTTGGGAATTAGTAATTATTGATGCAGTGGGATTGGAGTACAGTAACCTAATCCAAGAGATAAAATTGTGTGGAAAGTTAGATTTCTCCAAAACTGAAAAGAGATACCCCCACTCCACCCGATCAAACGCCTTTTCAGCGTCCAGAGAAAGAATACATTCAGGATCCGTAGAGGCTGGGGAGTACAATATATTGAATAAGCGGCGTGTGCTGTAATATGATTGGCGATTCTTGATGAAGCCGTTTTGATCGGTGGATATGACCGATGGCAGAACATTCTCCAATCTATGAGCTATAATTTTTGCAAGAATTTTAACGTCTACATTTAGCAAAGAAATTGGTCTGTACGAAGAACACTGTATTGGGTCTTTGTCCTTTTTGGCAATTAATGTAATAGTTGCTTCACCGAAGGATGCAGGGAGTTTGTTTTGCCTGAATGAGTCAGACAAAACTAGACGTAGCTGGGGTATAAGCAAGGAAGAGAATGACTTGAAGAACTCGACTGGGAACCTGTCAGGTCCCGGGGACTTTCCTGATTGCATAGAGGAGACAGCAAACACTGTCTCCTCCTTGGTTATTGGTCCATCAAGTCTCTCTCTGTCATCAGGCGAAAGCTCAGGGAGATCCAAATTATCCAAGAAGTTTTCCACATGAGTATTATCATTTTGTAGTTCAGAAGCATAAAGATTACTGTAATATTCTCTGAATGTATCATTTATTTCAGTAAGATTGGATGTTACGCTGCCATCAGCCATCTGAATCTGTGTGATCAGCTGTTTTGCTCTGGATCCTCTTAAGCAATTAGCTAGCATCTTACCAGGTTTGTCCCCTTGTAGATAAAACTGGCTTTTGTTTTTTAGAAGTTGTTGTTCGATTGGATATGTAGAAAGGAGATCAAATTTAGTTTGTAGTTCTACTCGTTTTTTGATAAGGTCTGGATTACCAGACTGAGCGTACTGCTGATCTATTTGTTTAATCTGAGATGCTAAATCTTGTCGCTCTCTCCGGGCTGTCCTTTTCATATTAGCACTATATGAAATAATTTGGCCTCTAAGAAAAGCTTTCAGAGTATCCCACACTGTTAAGCTAGAGATTTCTGGAGAGATATTGGTTTCAAAAAAGAAAGCTATCTGCTCTTGTATAAATTGTTTAAAAGTGTTGTCTGATAACAGGGTTGTATTGAAGCGCCAATGTTTTCTATGAGGAGGAAGGTTCATATGAACATGAAAGCACTGATGAGAGAAGCTCATTTTGAACAATACTAGCATCTTTAACTTCAATTATCTCAATAAAGCTAAACACTTCAAATTTCACAATCGATACAAACATTCCCAAATATGTCTAATGTGAAAGATTATGAGGATATGAGCAATTGTTGTGAAGAAATCTTTATTTAAAAATCTAAAGCAGCTTTGTTTCCAACACAGTGCTATTTAAACAAGTACACAGCGGGATCTAATTTGTCATATTGATAACATGTCAGGTTTAGATTATGAACAAAATCCAAAATTATTATCCTAGTTATGTACACCATTATAAAACAAAATTACAAGCAGGTTTATCAATACAGAAGATCCAACAATAACTGCCTTGCTCATTCTCCGACATTGTATACTGAGAAAAGTGGTTTTCACAAGCCTCACCATGCTCACTGCACTAAATATTAATATTAAGAAAATATTTACAAATTCTACAATGTCTAATAAGGCATTATGAATGTCAATGATGGTCACAATGGCTGTGTCTCAATTCGCAGGCTGTCTACTTCGGAGTGTATGTATGTATGTATGTATGTATGTATGTATGTATGTATGTATGTATGTATGTATGTATGTA
This sequence comes from Cyprinodon tularosa, assembly GCF_016077235.1. NCBI lineage: Eukaryota > Metazoa > Chordata > Actinopteri > Cyprinodontiformes > Cyprinodontidae > Cyprinodon > Cyprinodon tularosa. The sequence goes on from NW_024038326.1 coordinate 12,830, forward strand.
TGTATGTATGTATGTATGTATGTATGTATGTATGTATGTATGTATGTATGTATGTATGTATGTATATGTATGTGTGTTTAGGGAAATAACATCTTTCATTTATTATATTCATATTAATTTATATTTTGAGTAAGCTTGAAAAAGTAATCTCCAGGTTACCATTCCAAAGTCTTTTTCTGTAGAATTTCATCAATCCATCCAAATCATCAAACATTCCTTTTTTCTAGCTTTAAAGAAACACTACAGAAAATATCATTTAAATTGTTTTCCTCTACTTTAGGAATGCAAAGATCCAGGGACAGGGAAGCCCACTGCTGTCACCTGGCCCTGGTTTGTCCTCATGGATGAGGTATTAGGACAGAGGCCGTCTTTTGCCCCACCTGTCCTAATTGCCTCCATCCCTGAGGACACACCAGGGCTAGATGCTGCAGAGGCTGAGCAGCACACAGATGAGCTTGGAGTCTTCTGACTGCGAGTGGGACATCATCTGGGGGGTCGGGGTGCCGCTCTCCACTGTTCACCACATCGTCCATCAGGGTTTGCAGGGCTGACCCAATCGACGGCTGCCATGTTACTAAAAAAGTTTAAAAAGACGCAGAAAATAATGACTTTACTAAAACTGTTTTCATTACCCTGAAATAAGAACAGCTAAAATGTGATTCTACTTGCCATCTAAATGTAACAGTGTTCGGGTAGACCCTCCTCCAGGGCAGACACCTCGGCAGACAGCTGGTCCCTCCATGGAGCACCACTGACTGCTTTCAACACGTTCTCCCCCTCCTCATCCTCTGGCGCCGTGATGTCACCGGCTCCCAGGCAGATGTTGTGCAGGACAGCTAATGCCGTTATGACCTGTAGAAAAAAAAAGACAAAAATATTTATTTTTATTCAGTCATCTATCTTTTTTTCATTATCTTTATTACATGATTCATTAGACTTTAAATTTTACTTAAACTCGATCAACTATTTAACTTATTTTTTTCCTTTTTATATTTAGATTTTTTACCTGTATTACCGTAAATTCTCTAATATAGGCCCGGGCCTTTATTTCACTCAAGTGCATCGCGGTCCAGGCCTTTATTGGATAGAGGCCAGAATTAGAGACAGGCCTCTATTGCTATTTGAGCAAAACAGACTACCAGTGGAATGAATAAAAATGAGATTTTGTGTCTATTTGAACCTATAAAACACTAGGTTCATTTATTGAAAAAGTACAGTTACCATGTCTCGCTTGGTTTGAAGTAAAAAAAAAAAAAAATCCTCCAATTCTGTTTAATTCTCCTCCTCAGTTTTTCTCCTCCTCTTCATCTCTCCCTTTAATCTCCTCATCACTCGCGCTCCTCCTGTTCTGCTGCGTGTCTGTTCTCTTCCTCGCGCAGACGGGCAGCAGTCAGGGCCTGTCGGCTGTCGTCCAGCAGCGCAGGGCTGTGGTACTTGTATGTTACTTACTACCACAAGTATAATGTTGAGGTATGCCCAGAAAAAACGTTTATAGCCCCGGCCTGTATTAGAGACCGGCCATTATTTACCTCCTCTGACAGCGAGACCGGCCATTATTAGAGACCCGGCCGCTATTGGAATACAGGCCAATATTAGAGAATTTACGGTATGTTTTTTATATATATAATTGCAAATAAAATCAGGCAGTAAGGGGATAACAATTTAGACAAAAAATGATTTATTTCTCAACAGTTTGGCTTCTCAGCACAACATTAGTGATAGTGAAAGCAGTGATTTAAGTCATCTACAGGGTTTGTACACATTTAACTATTCAATTCAAATTACTAAGTCAGAATCAGAATCAAGTTTATTGCCAAGTAGGTTTGCACTTACAAGGAATTTGACTTGGTGTTGTTGGTGCAGACAAAAAAAACCAAAACAAAACAAAATAACAAAATAAGATAGAATATATATATATATATATATATATATATATATATATATATATATATATATATATATATATATATATATATATATATATATATATATATACACACAGAAGCTATATAGAAACAGTAGACTGTGCTTTAATGTAACGCAGAAATCCTGAATGGGGGAGAGAAACATTGTTCAGTGTCACGGGCGGGTCTTGGCCTTGTTGATAAGGCCGATAGCAGATGGGAAAAAACTGTTTTTGTGACGGGAGGTTCTGGTCCTGATGGAGCGCAGCCTCCTGCCAGAGGGTAGTGACTGAAATAGTCTGTGACTGGGGTGCGAGGGATCAGCCACAATCTTCCCTGCACGCCTCAGACTCCTGGAGGCGTGCAGCTCCTGGAGAGATGGGAGGTTGCAGCCAATCACCTTCTCTGCAGACCAGATGACACGTTGCAGTCTGCTCTTGTCCTTAGCGGTGGCTCCAGCGTACCAGATGGTGATGGAGGAAGTGAGGATGGACTCAATGATGGAGGAGTAGAACTGCACCATCATTGTCCTGGGCAGGTTGAATTTCTTCAGCTGCCGCAGGAAGTACATCCTCTGCTGGGCTTTCTTGGTGAGGGAGTCGATGTTCAGCTCCCACTTTAGGTCCTGAGAGATGATAGTTCCCAGGAAGCGGAAAGACTCCACAGTGTCAATGGTGGAGTCACAGAGGGTGATGGGGGTAGCAGGGGCTGCGCTCTTTCTGAAGTCCACAACCATCTCCACTGTTTTTAGAGCGTTGAGCTCCAGGTTGTTCTCCCTGCACCAGGTCACCAGATGGTCAGCCTCCCACCTGTAGGCGGACTCGTCACCATCGGAGATCAGTCCGATGAGAGTGGTGTCGTCTGCGAACTTCAGGAGCTTGACAGACTGATGACTGGAGGTGCAGCTGTTGGTGTACAAGGAGAACACTGCAAAAACAATCCAGAAATAAGTAAAAAATGGCTTAAATTAAGTATATTTAGCCTTAATTTGAGCAGGTAAATAAGATGATTTGCCAATGGAATGAGTATTTTCACTCTTAAAATAAGATAGTTAGATAATATTTACTTGAAATAAGACGATAAAATAGTTTTTTCTTATTTTAAAAGGAAATTGTCTTGTTCCATTGGCAAAGTGTCTTACTTACCTCCTCAAATCAAGGAAAAACACACTTATTTTAAGAAAAAATAACTTATTGAGATTTATATTTTTTGCAGTGAAGAGCAGAGGAGAAAGAACACAGCCCTGGGGGGAACCAGTGCTGATGAGCTGTGAGTCAGAGAACTGTGTTCCCAGCTTTACGTGCTGCTTCCTGTCCGACAGGAAGTCTTTGATCCACCTGCAGGTGGAGTCAGGCACATTCAGCTGGGAGAGCTTTTCCTGGAGCAGAGCTGGGGTGATTGTGTTACAAACAAGTTACAAACAAATAAATCACAAACCTACAAATAAATATAAAATTTGATATTTAAACATATTCATCAATCTCCTGAGAAGCGTTTATTTAATAACTGGTATACAGTGATGGGCAGTAGCGCCGCTACATGTAGCGAAGCTATTAGTTTAACTACATTTTCCAGTAGCTTGACCGTAGCGTCGCTGCTTTATTTATCAAGTAACTTTCCAGTAGTGACTAGTAGCAGTTTTATTGTCTTATATCAGAATCAGAATATATCCTACAACATGGCCCTACACTCACTTAGCAACAAAACTTAAAGGTCAGTTTTGAGTCTTAGTAACACCATGGTCTCCAAGGCTGCATGAGGGGGTTTGGCAAAAACAGAGAGCGTCTGTGTAAACACCTCTTGAGGGTCGCAGTGACTTTGACGCTAATCACCACACGTGAATTCCAGTAAGATGTCGACACAATATTCCTGTGCATGTGCAGTTACGTAATGCGATGTCGAAACTATAAAACGCCGCCCAGAATGGATTAAAGGTGGGGGAATTAACTGAGACGAGACGATGCATTGCTGAATGTATGAAGTTTAAGACAGATGTATGAATTCGGTTTTGTAAATAAATGTTCCCCCCTCCGGATCATGATAGATGGTGTGAATCGTCAGCCTTCTTTCTGTCATAAGAGAATTCTACCAATGAGCTTCCACATGACATTATTATTTTTATCAAGTAGCGACGTAGCGTCCACAAAAGCTACAAAATCCAGGGCAAAACTAAGTAATGAAACCAGGTTTTCTATTTTTGAAACGACAATCGGAGTTATTCATTGGACATTCACGCATGAGCCTCTATTCTGCCTCTCCTGTCTGTGTCTACGAAACATGCGCATGCGTACTGCAGTGGAACTCAAAGAATGACAAGCACAGACACATGCAAAAACAATAACGTAATAGTTAAACTAATAGCTTTGCTACATGTAGCGGCGCTACTGCCCATCACTGACTGTAACATTAAGTAACTACACGTGCTTTACATATAACGCTACAGCGATACATTGCTGACAAGCATATGAAAGCCAGACATCTTTTGCTTCGCGGTAAAAGTAAGAAATTAACTTACCATTGTTGCGGAGTCTCGCGTTTTCAACAAAGTTCAAAGGTTTGTTAAAGATGAGTGTACAAGTTTTATGATCAGGTCCAGTGGGGAACTCGTCTGGTCACGAGTGGGTTCTGAAAAGGTACACAGATTTATCAGATCCAGGAAGGGCTGGATTGCTCATGAGTGGGTTCACTGCAGAGGAGGACAGAGGAGTTAGTGGAGGTCCAGGTATTTTGCAGGATAGAGAGTTTGCAGGTCTGTACCTGTTCTGGAGTTTAGCAGAGCAGCTGAGAGGGGGAACCTTGAGGGTCCAGAGGCTGTCGGCAGGCTGAGGGCTAGGCGGAGGCAGAGCTTACTGAGTGCAGGCAGATAACTGATTAGAGTTCCCTTCCAGTATCTTCTGAGAGCGGGCAGGCAGATCTTTGACAGGAACTGTTCTCCAGAGTTCTTCTGAGAACGGACAGGCAGATCACCGGCAGAGAAACTCTTCAGGGTTTCAGGTTTCAGGCAGGTTCAGTCTAGGAAGCAGAGAGGAGAAAACAGATCAGGTTCAGGTTCTCAAGGAGTCAGAGTTTCAGACAGGCTGGTTGGCTCAGGCTTGCTAACCGTTACTGGCAAACACTCTGGTGCTGGAGAGAAGCCCTCCGTCTCCTTAAATACAGATCTCCTGATGAGCAGATGAGAAACAGGTGGTGCAATCAGCTCCGGCTCCAGGAGATCTCGTACGCCCTCTGGTGGAGAAAGTGGACAGACCTCCAGATCCCAACATTGTCAAAGATTACCATTTATTAATTCAATAGGATCATGAACAATCTTTACTCACTCAGGTTCTTCTTCTGTGATCAGAACGGCCACCCTAGAAGAAAGTCAAAATTTTCCATTTTCATAACCCAGGCCACATTAATTATCAGAAATCTATAACCAGCATAAAAAACATCACAGAGACACCTATGGACATGAATTTACAATGTTCATCACCTTATTAACTGTTAAGAAAAATCAAATTAGTCACAGCACTTTGCAATTGTTTGTTTATTCATCTTACTCTGTCACTTAAAAATATGTGTCATTCCTGGCATGTTTGATGTACTAACCTGGAGTGACTCATAAATTGCCAGAGCAAGATCTTCTTCTTCGCTGCAGAGAAAACAAAAAAGGTTAATGAATAAAATCATAAAACCTTTGTTGTCACTAAAAGCTTTCTAAAAATAAAAACCGTGAATACAGCCAGGCTAAGTCAAATAAGAGCCAAGTAATGTTAATCCTGGATAAGGTCACGCTAAAGGAACAATAGACAAACTCACATCATTCACACTAACTACAATTTCATGACAGCATAGCCAAAATCGTCCCACCACAGTTCTTTCCACCACAAATTCATGCACATTTAGGTAACAGAGGTGATTAAAAGAATAAGCCCATTCTACTGCAATGAAATCGCCATGTGCAAACTATGAGAAAGGACGCATATACAGCTGTTAGGTGGTGTCAGAAAGAAAGAACTTTGTTAGTGCAATTGTACTTTCCAATGACATTTGTCCTCAGCAGTTCATCCCTGCCCTCTGCATCACTCAAGGAGCAGTGGGCAGGTTCTCAGTCATAAGGATCTGGCTCAGGGACCCGTAGTAGCAGTCTGCGGGGTTTGAGCCAGGTTCTTGGGTCCGTCTCATAATGCAGATTTAATGCTCAAACCACTTGCATCCCCCACCATGTGAAAAAAAAATATCTTAGCCTTTCTTAGATGTTAGACGAATTAACAGAAAACGTGGAAACCAAACAATTCTTGCATCTTACCTTTCAAAAGCCAGACACACTGAGAATGAAGAACACGATATACATGTTATGGTTTGTATGTCATACTGGTGCTTTCAGTTTAGGGAATATCTATCAAGTTATGGCTGCATTTATAACTTCAGTATAACCTTACTATAACCATTAACTTCATACCATAAAGGAGTCTTGGTTGAGTAACTTACATTTGGCTTTTGGGGTCCCTTTACTGCATTGAACATGCCTTTTGCTCAGCGAAATCAGCCTGCTGTCCTGATAGGTTGTTGATTTATTTTAAACTTTTCTAATCAGCTTGTCACCTCTGAGCCACTATCCAATCAACTCAGCCACCAGTCAATTAATCCACATCAACTCCACCTCCTACCAGTAATTACTGTCAACTGTGATTACCTGTTCACCTGCTTACATATACCTGCTCTCTCTCATCCCTGCCAGAATTTCACTTCTCTTCTCATCCCATCTGATCTCATCTAGTGTGATGTGCCCTGCCTCTACCAGTACTCTGTCAGGCTGAATATTTGGTTTACAAACATTATTCATTACACCTCCAAGATTAGTTACATTTTTTATCTTTATGAAATATAGAAATTTAGTATTTTGAAATTGCTGTGTGCTAAGAGTGTTTACGCATAATAGTTGGAGGATGTTGGCCCTTGAAGAAAGGGTTTTTACAACTGTTGACTAAAGTATCACTGAGAATGTGTTACTTACTCATCATCTGGCACTCCTGAGCCAACAACTTGCACCTCTGCTGTATTTGATGCCTGAGAAAATTAGAAATAAATGTTTAGTCATTTCATTTTTATACCAGCACTTCATAACTAAACACGTGTCTTGGTGTTACACAAATATTACAACCTAGGGCATAAAAGTGAATGACAAATTACTGCAAAAAATGTCATATATACACAATTACACAAATATTTTACTTCGACTTTACACACTTGTCATGTCATTGCCTTCAAATTACAACTCTTTCTTTGGTTAAGGCAGTAAACTAACCTGGAGTGACTCATCAACCATGATGTCCTGATCATTTTGTTGGCTGCTGAGACAAAAACAGTCAGTCTCATTTATCACGATAAGTTCAATAAACAATTATCGTCCACCAAAATTTGTTGTGACACGCCTAACTTCTGTACCAATCAACATCATTTCATAATTGCAAATGTAAGAATGTGGGTCAAATCAAAGTTGCTCTGAATAATTATGTTGCCTTAAATTATTTTTTACCATCTTTCCAGATGTTTTGAAAGGTCACAGAGAGGAAAGTCCACTCCACACATCAGGCACTTCTGCGTCACATGAGGTTTCTGACAGTCAGAAGGATAAAAAGTTAGATGTGTGTTAAATTGTAAACCATACTATATGTAGTTACATGTCTTTTACATATGTAATGTAATCACCTCCAGCACAGGCGGAATCAAAGTGAGCCCCTTCTGAAGTGGGATTATATAAAGTGGGGCCCGCTTCACATCTGTGTGCTGTCGTAGGAATGGGATGCTATAGCCAGATGGGGGGATTGGAATTTGATTAAGCAACTTGCTGCGGTCACTGGTTGCCAACAAAAAGCCGCCAGCTTCCTTAAGTGGAGGGAAGCTCTCATACAGCCGCTCTGTGAGGTGGGTGTGATCACCTCGGTTATCAGTAAAGTGGATCATTTTTTTGCCTATCCCACATGCTTCATAAAAATTAGCCTCTTCTGAGTTTGGAACGTGATCCAAACCTGGCTCTGGCAAGCATACAAAAAAGTGGTTCCATGGAACCACTTTTTTCCCACTGTGTCTTCTGAAGCCACGATTCGGAGTGCTGTGTCTTCGAAAAAGCCTCGCAAGATCGGCCTGAACACTATCTCCGCTTGACCCTGGAAAGCTACTGGGGTAAGGAGAGAAACATTGAAGGACGGCTTGCTGTTGAGTTGAACGGGCCAATGTCACTGGATGTGCGGTGTTTGAAAAGGTTACAGGACAGTTATTTTGTGAGATGGAGGACAAGGGGGAAATTGATGATGGTGGAGGCTGAAAATTTGGTCTTGCAGTTGTATGGTGTTGTGAGTCTGTAGCAGTGGAAACAATGGGGCTTAATCTGTTTGCAGATTGTGTTTTTCAGTCTATCAGCAAGCAGCATAGTTGTTTGTTGCATCAGCTGCAATATAATCCGCATATCCTTAGTGCTTCTGAACATTTCAAGAAAATGTATTGGTTTTAACATAACAATATCATAATGCATATCTAAGACTATGCAAACACCTTATCTTTGTTATACAAACAACAGCTGAAAACAATGAACAATCTACTAACATTTGATCCGAGTTGTTTCCTTCCATCCTAAAGGTGAAATTAAAGTCCTTAATCTGCTTTCCTGCAAAACAAACTTTTAAGAAAAAAAAAAATATGATAATACATTACAAACCTGCTATACAAGTTAAAGCAGGCATGTCCAACTCCATTTCTCGAGGGCCGGTCTCTTCTGTGTGTTTTTATTTTTTTAGCTATGGCCCTTCTCCAACACATGTAATTTAAATTAAGGATTTACCTTCTCAATATGTCATGGTCTGCAAAGGCCTACTACTTAGGCACCCATTAGTTTCTGCTTAATTGAATCAGGAAAACAGTTCAAATATTCCAGAGACCAGCTCTTTAGCACTGACTTTGGACACCCCTGGGTTAAAGGCTACCACATATGCAAACGGATCCACAAACGGTGGAAGTGCACATGTGTGGGCAGAATGCGGAAACTCACAAGGAACATGCACGCACAATGGCATTGTCACTACCTGATGTGTACCACTGATCTCTTATTTGTTTACTGGATTGCAGATTTGCCGTTGGTAGTACACGTGGCTATGAAGCCACCACCCCCCATATTGATAATCCACATTTTTGCTCATGTGGATGAGGACGAAATAAATCACATAATTTCAATTGTTAACTCAAGATTAATCATAAATGAATCATATATTTTATCTTTTTATTTTTAAAAATGTAAAAGCCTCTTTGGCAGGGGCGATTCTAGGATCTGACCATTAGGGGTGCTCAGACCCCAGTGTTGACTGTGATTCCACTTTTAGTCCAGATGTAAGATTAGAGTTGACACATTTTTGAGCTAAAGCTTGTCAAACAATCTACAATATAGGCCCATTCAAAAGCAGTGACAAAGAGATTAAAATTTTTCACTCGATAAAACCTTGTGCATTTGTAAAACCTGAACGATGACAATAGTTAGAATAGTTAGCTGGGGATGTGTCTACCTTGTCAATCAAATGCCAGACGCGTTAGTGATTGGCTCTGTGGAGCTCCAGGCCCCGCCCCCTCTGGTGCACACCAGTGTTGAAACGAAACCGTTGGGACGCCGAGTGCTTCAAACGGAGGCGCTCCAGGCAAACCTGTGCATGTATGCACATCTGGCAGAGCCGAACCGACACGCAGGAATATTCTGAATCGGTAATTTTTCAGGGGTGCTGAGCTAAGATTTAGGGATGCTTGAGCACCCCTAAAAATTGCCTAAATACGAAACTGTTATTTGGGCAGTTTAAGAAGAAATTTAGCAATAAATGACTAGTAAAAAACATTCTTGTACAAAAAAAAAACATTCAAATTTTGTATTTTCAACCACTTTTCAGAATTGGAATGAAAAAATCCTTGTGCCATGTGTTGGGATCCAGAGGTTTGCCCTCCAGAGAGCGACGTGGATCCCTTTCTGAGGGTTCCTGCTGCCTGTTGGGATCCAGAGGTTTGCCCTCCAGAGAGCGACGTGGATCCCTTTCTGAGGGTTCCTGCTGCCTGTTGGGATCCAGAGGTTTGCCCTCCAGAGGGCGACGTGGATCCCTTTCTGAGGGTTTCTGCTGCCTGTTGGGATCCAGAGGTTTGCCCTCCAGAGGGCGACGTGGATCCCTTTCTGAGGGTTCCTGCTGCCTGTTGGGATCCAGAGGTTTGCCCTCCAGAGAGCGACGTGGATCCCTTTCTGAGGGTTCCTGCTGCCTGTTGGGATCCAGAGGTTTGCCCTCCAGAGGGCGACGTGGATCCCTTTCTGAGGGTTCCTGCTGCCTGTTGGGATCCAGAGGTTTGCCCTCCAGAGGGCGACGTGGATCCCTTTCTGAGGGTTTCTGCTGCCTGTTGGGATCCAGAGGTTTGCCCTCCAGAGGGCGACGTGGATCCCTTTCTGAGGGGTCCTGCTGCCTGTTGGGATCCAGAGGTTTTCCCTCCAGAGAGCGACGTGGATCCCTTTCTGAGGGTTTCTGCTGCCTGTTGGGATCCAGAGGTTTTCCCTCCAGAGGGCGACGTGGATCCCTTTCTGAGGGTTCCTGCTGCCTGTTGGGATCCAGAGGTTTGCCCTCCAGAGGGCGACGTGGATCCCTTTCTGAGGGTTTCTGCTGCCTGTTGGGATCCAGAGGTTTGCCCTCCAGAGAGCGACGTGGATCCCTTTCTGAGGGTTCCTGCTGCCTGTTGGGATCCAGAGGTTTTCCCTCCAGAGAGCGACGTGGATCCCTTTCTGAGGGTTTCTGCTGCCTGTTGGGATCCAGAGGTTTGCCCTCCAGAGAGCGACGTGGATCCCTTTCTGAGGGTTTCTGCTGCCTGTTGGGATCCAGAAGTTTGCCCTCCAGAGGGCGACGTGGATCCCTTTCTGAGGGTTCCTGCTGCCTGTTGGGATCCAGAGGTTTGCCCTCCAGAGAGCGACGTGGATCCCTTTCTGAGGGTTTCTGCTGCCTGTTGGGATCCAGAGGTTTGCCCTCCAGAGAGCGACGTGGATCCCTTTCTGAGGGTTTCTGCTGCCTGTTGGGATCCAGAGGTTTGCCCTCCAGAGGGCGACGTGGATCCCTTTCTGAGGGTTCCTGCTGCCTGTTGGGATCCAGAGGTTTGCCCTCCAGAGAGCGACGTGGATCCCTTTCTGAGGGTTTCTGCTGCCTGTTGGGATCCAGAGGGTTGCCCTCCAGAGAGCGACGTGGATCCCTTTCTGAGGGTTCCTGCTGCCTGTTGGGATCCAGAGGTTTGCCCTCCAGAGGGCGACATGGATCCCTTTCTGAGGGTTCCTGCTGTCGGTTGGGATCCAGAGACTTGCCCACCAGAGGGCGCCGTAGATCCTCTCCTGAGAGCTTGTGCTCATCTGTAGCAGCTGTTCCCCATCAGCTCATTAAGGTTTTCCTACATAAGCTGGAAGAGAGCTTCACTCCTTGCCAGATTGTTGAACTGGTTATGGTTAGCAAGCCTGAGCCAGCCTGCCTGTCTGACTCTCTGACCTCACCTGAAACCTGGACCAGAACCTAACCTGTTTTGTCCTCTCTGCCTTCCAGGAAGAACCCTGCCTGTATCCAATAAACCTTTGGACTTTTCTTCTGCCTCTGTGTGTGTGTTCTGCATTTGGGCTAGAAATCCTGCCTATCATGACACCATAAGAAGTTAAACTCTGGTCTATAATGGCTAAATCACCAATCATAACGCCTTGATTCTTACACAATGTGATAACAAATGTGTAAAATAAATTTTCCATGCCGAAACATTTGTTTTTCCTCAAAAAAGATAAACATGGTATTAAGCATTTATATATAAACTAATACAATATACACTCACCGGCCACTTTATTAGGTACACCTGTCCAACTGCTCGTTAACACTTAATTTCTAAGCAGCCAATCACATGGGGGCAACTCAGTGCATTTAGACATGTAGACATGGTCAAGACAATCTCCTGCAGTTCAAACCGAGCATCAGTATGGGGTGTCAGGATCCGGGACTTTGCCCACCAGAGGGCGCCGTGGATCCAAGCCTTGGGGAGCTTGGACTCAGCTTCATCAGCTGTTTTCCTGTCTGCTGATTGAGGAAGCTCCCTATTTAAGCTGTGTCTGATTTTCTCTTTGTGCTGGATCGTGTGTCTTACCTGTGCCACCATGCCTGTCTGAGCCTTGAACCTGTAAGATTCCTCTGGTTTCCAATAAATATTGGACTTTTATCCTCCCTCTGTGTCTGTGAGTCTGCATATGGGCTAGTGAAACCAACGCAACATGACATGGGGAAGAAAGGTGATTTGAGTGACTTTGAACGTGGCATGATTGTTGGTGCCAGAAGGGCTGGTCTGAGTATTTCAGAAACTGCTGATCTACTGGGATTTTCATGCACAACCATCTCTAGGGTTTACAGAGAATGGTCCGAAAAAGAAAAAACATCCAGTGAGCGGCAGTTCTGTGGGCGGAAATGCCTTGTTGATGCCAGAGGTCAGAGGAGAATGGCCAGACTGGTTCGAGCTCATAGAAGGTCAACAATGACTCAAATAACCACCCGTTACAACCAAGATGGGCAGAAGAGCATCTCTGAACGCACAGTACGTCGAACTTTGAGGCAGATGGGCTACAGCATCAGAAGACCACACCGGGTGCCACTCCTTTCAGCTAAGAACAGGAAACTGAGGCTACAATTTGCACAAGCTCATCAAAATTGGACAATAGAAGATTGGAAAAACGTTGCCTGGTCTGATGAGTCTCGATTTCTGCTGCGACATTCGGATGGTAGGGTCAGAATTTGGCGTCTACAACATGAAAGCATGGATCCATCCTGCCTTGTATCAACGGTTCAGGCTGGTGGTGGTGGTGTCATGGTGTGGGGAATATTTTCTTGGCACTCTTTGGGCCCCTTGGTACAAATTGAGCATCGTTGCAACACCACAGCCTACCTGAGTATTGTTGCTGACCATGTCCATCCCTTTATGACCACAATGTACCCAACTTCTGATGGCTACTTTCAGCAGGATAATGCGCCATGTCATAAAGCTGGAATCATCTCAGACTGGTTTCTTGAACATGATAATGAGTTCACTGTACTCAAATGGCCTCCACAGTCACCAGATCTCAATCCAATAGAGCATCTTTGGGATGTGGTGGAACGGAAGATTCGCATCATGGATGTGCAGCCGACAAATCTGCGGCAACTGTGTGATGCCATCATGTCAATATGGACCAAACTCCCTGAGGAATGCTTCCAGCACCTTGTTGAATCTATGCCACGAAGAACTGAGGCAGTTCTGAAGGCAAAAGGGGGTCCAACCCGTTACTAGCATGGGGTACCTAATAAAGTGGCCGGTGAGTGTATATATATATATATATATATATATATATAAAAAAAAGAAAAAACTTTCCCGGTCTTTTTCAAACTAATTGAGCACGGCGAGCCGGTGGTTATGCTTGCGCATGCGCAACTAAGCTGATGGTACACCTGGTGCCACCGGTACAGATCGGGCAGTGAGAGCGACAAAGAGGGAAATTGCTAAGATGACCACCCCCCTCTCGTACCTTGATTCAAATTGCCATATGCCACTAACCTTTACAGATAATGACTGTAAAGAAAAGCAGGACTATATAAGTCTTAATAGTAATAATATACATCATGCCTTAGCCAATTCACAACCCCCTTATTAAAAATTAGCTGTCTAAAACTGTACCACTGCAAACCGTACCATCGTGCTTTCAGCAAGAAAAAAAGTATTATATTAGATAAAACTTTAATATATGTATGCGTCTTTGTTTTTTAACTTTAAGCTGTTAATTCGGCTTTTTTGTATTTTATAACTTAGCTGGACATTAACACACAACTATTTACATCACCTTATTTCTTTTTTTTTTAACTTTTTATTTAACCATTTTATAAATCTTACAAAACATAACATTTCCTGACAGAAACTCAAATAGTACACATCACAACAAACACAAAATACCAAAAGTCTTTACAATTATGACAGCAGGCAGAGCAGACAACATCCACAATCTATAATCTGTGGCCAAGCAGTTGTCATGATCGGTTCTCTAATGGAGACCCAAAGATGCAGAACACCACTGACGGACACAGGATGAAAAGTTTAACAAGTTTATCTGCACAATCACACTGAATATGCAGAAGGCTGGTTCGGGCCTGGATTCTGGTTTCACCGGAGTCTGCGTGAGAGACAGCACAGTTAAGGACTGTTGACGGGGTTTGGTCTCCAATGGTGCACAGATAGTACCTTGAGGGTTCTTGAGGTTCTCTTTGGGAGAGCAACTGTTGGTTCTGGAGAAGGATTTAGTAGCAGAGTCCGTTAGCTGCTTCAGCGTCTCACGTCTAGCTTGAGCAGACCTTGGCCTTGGTTTCCCAGCTCTAGCCCAGAGCTGCTTGTAGGTTGTCTGAGAATCTTCAGGGTTTGGCTCTGAGGGTCGGCTCGGCAGGTTAGCTCTTCCAGAGCTTTCACGGAGGAAGCACGAGTTTCCTAGAGGCACAGAAACAGAGATTAGAATCCAACTAGGGGTAGAGTCAAGGTATAATCACTGAGATCAAGGCTTTAGCGCTGACCAACTGGAACAACACTGCGGCGTTGAGGCAAGGTCTGAAGACAGCTTATGTAGTGGATCCTCTGATGATCTTGATGAGCTGCAGCTGTGCAGGAGGCTCCCTCAGAGGATCCACGGCGGACTCTGCTGGAGAAAGATGGGATTTTCTCCAGCTCCCAACAGCAGTACCCTTTCCCAATGAGGAATTCCATCAGATCCCTCCTTTTAGTAATATCTCGTCCTCTCCATCAGACCCCCAGATATTCTGAAACACATGTCCACCTTCGTATAAAAGTGTCTACATCACCTTATTTCATTAAATAAAATAAACATTGTTTGAAAAGTTTTTCATACCCATGTTCTGGTCCAACCTTCCTCTGTGGCAAATATGAAGTCCGTAATTCAAGTGGAACGCGCCAATTAAACTGATGAGCGCGGTTTAACCCCCTTTATCGCAGGTTTTCTTCCCCTCTCTTCGTCGTTATCTTTTTATGGCGGTTGCAAATGAGCAACTTGGTGCATTACCGCCACCAATCGGAAACAAGGGTAAATTGGGACGAGCAAGCTCGTTCCAAAAGCTAAATTTTTTCTGAAAAAAACAGATCTTATGAAATAGCTCAGGCCAATGTCTTATGATTTTGTGCAATAAATGTTTGGCCACAGATAGAAAAACAAATGCAGCGCTAACCCTTCAAACTGTTCCTAAAAGTATTCAACTGAGGCCAGGCATGGACTGGTAATCTAGATCCTTACAATGTTATGATCAGAATCTTAAACAAATCCAACTTATTAAATTTTAAGGTAGGTATTTTGCTGAAAATGTAATTAGGGAGCAACATATTGGATAAGTCAGTTTTATTTAATTATTTTTTGTCTATTGGTCTTTAAAACTGTAATTTTAGCTGTATCCCCTATATGGAGAGAGAAACCAATAATAATAATCTTCCATTCCTAATTCAACATTGGCTTTTAAAAAGAGAAAAAAGTGGCTTTTTTTAATAAATTATAATTAAAGGCTACAATTTTGTAGAATATTTTTATACTTCACTTTTACTTGCCCCAATGTTCTAGTGGGTCCCGTGGAGGCTCTGACATAAAAGAACAAAGTAAATAAAATGATTAAAATGCAAATATACCTATTGTAGAAAGTTATAGAAACATCTATAACTTTTAAACATTGGACGCCCCTCCAAGAAAAACAGTTTTTCTTAGTTTGACAGGAGCAGTTGAATAATAATCACAAAAAGGAAAAAAGTAATTACATTACTTTGGTGTGAAGTTCCGATGAATGTTACATTTATTCTGATATTTATTGTATTTAGAAGTGGCAAATCTTAACCCCTGAACCCTACGAACCCACCAGCTGCTACGTGACCCCCAGTATTGATGTAAAAAACACATTTGGCACAGTTTGGTGACATTTTTGGATAAATGTGCCAAAATGGCCTCTCCGCCCAAGACATTTCTCACTAATACCATTCTAAAATAAATATGATTAATCTGATTGAGTCCAAATTTGGTATATTTTTACACAACATTTAGATTTAAAAATCTGTAATACTTTTTTGTGCTATAAATAATATTTTGGTAGTGTTTTGCAATGTTTATTTCAAAGAAAATTTTGGCGAGGCTCAAAAAATGCAAAATATTTTGTATTTTGTCCCTAATATTTCAGGCAGGGTCAAAGCTACAATGGTGCTGACACCAGAAAACCATTCTATGACATCTTACCTTTACAGACGTACCAAAAGTTTCTTCTTAAATCTAATAGCTATGAGGCTATAAGTGATTTACTTTTGTGTGTTTTTGTCAGGCAGAAATGTATTTATACCCCCTGAGGGTGTAAGAGGTTAATGAAAAGTCTTTCTCTCTCACTCTCAATTATGTCCTTCCACTCCGAACAGGATTCCGCATCAAGCCACCTGCGAGTTATAGCTTTCTTTGCACCTGCTATTAATATGGTATGTAAAGAAATCACATTTTTCCAGGTTATAGTTCAGGCGTTCAGGTCCTGGAGAGATGGAAGATTTTAGCCAATCACCTTCTCTGCAGACTGGATGACACGCTGCAGTCTGCCCTTGTCGGTGGCACCAGTGTATCAGATGTAATGCTGCCTTGGAGCTCGTCTGCCTGGCTGTGTGTTTCCTGGACGGGGCCGCCTTTTACAGCTGCTTTTTGTATCTCTGCTTCTGTCTCCTTGAACCCCAGTCGGCCTCGGCAGATGGCCGCTCACACTGAGCCTGGTTCTGCTGGAGGTTTCTTCCTGTTAAAAGGGAGTTTTTCCTCTCCACTGTCGCTACAAGCATGCTTAGTGTGGGGGATTGTATTTGAGTCAATGAGTCAATGCAATCAACTGGTTTTCCTTAGATAGAAAACTTTGTATCAATTTGATCTGGTTGAACTGTAAAGTGCCTTGAGATGACATGTGTTGTGAATTTGGCGCTATATAAATAAACTGAATTGAATTGAATTGAATTGAATTAATGGTGGAGGTGAGGATGGACTCAATGATGGAGGAGAACTGCACCATCATCATCATCCTTTGGCAGGTTGAATTTCTTCAGCTGCCACAGGAAGTTGATGTTCAGCTCCCATTTTAGGTCCTGGGAGATGATAGTTCCCAGGAAGCGAAGAGGCTCCACAGTGTGGATTCACAGAGGTTGAGGGGGTAAATGGAGCTGCGTTCTTTCTGAAGTCCACGACCATCTCCACTGTTTTTAGAGTGTTGAGGTCCAGGTTGTTCTTCCTGCACCAGGTCAGCACCTGTAGGTGGGGGGCTGACATGGTCCATCAACATGGTCTATCAACTAGTGGGAGATAGGGAGAGAAGGAGGAACCTGTCGGGCCTTTCTATTGCCTCCCCTGTCCCTTGATCCGATCAGCCATTTGGACACTGAAAACGTCAGAATGAACTGGGAAAAGAAAAGAAAAAAAGATTAAAATTCAATGCTGACTGGCCAAGGCCAGTCTAAAATGAGTATACATTTCCCTCAACAGACACAAATATCCCAAAGTTACTATATTACAGTTATACACTTACCAAATATTATTACAGCTTATTAATATCATTACAGCTTTAAAGTCCTGAATTCCCATTTTCCATTCTGGTCCATAAAGTTGTACTGCCTTGACAGGCCATGGTCCATGATGACCATCATGCGTCTAGTGGGCTCATCCACAGTCCTCCCTCCAATGTCTGCCACTGCTGTGACCTAAGGAGGAACAAAGCCAGTACAAAGCAAATAAATTTTTATAGCTCACTGGAGTAAACCCGACAGAAAGACAAACTCTGGGTCTAGATTATTTACACTGTCGATTAATCTATTGATTATTTCAACAATTAATTGATTGGTTGCTAAAATGTAAAAATGTTTTGAGAAATGTCAGTGTTTCCCAAATCTCTTGTTCTGTCCATAAAACAAAGAGATACTCAGTTTATTGCTATGAATAAACAAACAAAAAAGAAATATTCACGTTTATGAAGCTGAAAGCAGAGAATTAGTACTTTTTTTGCCTAAAAAAATCACTTAAAGTGATTATAGTTGCCAATTAATTGAATACTTGATTACTGTTCAATTTATTGATGAATTGTTGCAGCTCTATTGTGAGCACACTTGGGTAGTTTCAGATCAGATTTACTGCTAGCCCCCCAATAAAACTGAATGAAATTTCACTAGCCTAGACTTTACATACATACCAGTTCAGGCACGAAGCTTGGGTTAGACAGTTTTTCCTCCATTACTTCGACCTCCCTAACTGTCTTTAGGGGGAAACCCTCTGGGATGGGAGCAACATATAACATGTCTGATTTCACCAATTTTGAATTTGTAAATGGTGCCCATGTCATGGTTGGTTTAGGGATTAAACCCACATGCAGAACACCACTGGAGACTGATAAAAAGTTCAACAGAGTTTATTGAAAGTTTTCACAATAATAATCATTGGCTGGATTCAGGAAACTGGTCCGGGCAGGATTCTCTGGCGTCTGCAGAGACGGATAGTTTGATTAACCAGTTAAACAGGTGAATTGTTGAGTTTCAGATGTTTCTGGAAATACCTTGAAGAGGTCCAGGCTTTCTTTTCTGAGAGAGGGAACCGGTTGGGTCCAGAGACTGTTGGTTCAGCAGAGTGCTCAGCAGCTGCAGCGTCTAGCTTCTGACTTTCCAGTGACAGACCTTGGTTTAACTGATCAGCTCTTTCCCTGAGAGCAGCAGATGGATTCCAGAGTGAGATCTTCAGGTTTGGCTCTCTAGGGCAGGCAGGCAGGTAACAGGCTAAGCTCATCCAGAGCTTCAGACAAGAGACAGGTTTCCTAGGAGCGAGAAGACAGAGGCAGGTTAGAATTGGGTTTCTCTAAGGCAAAGGTTCTAGTAGTTATCAGAGGCTCAGGTTTGCTAACCAAACTTGGTCAACACTGCGGCGTTGAAGGAAGGTCTGGCAGCTGCTTAAGTAGAGCAGTTCTCCTGATGGGCTGACGAGATCCAGGTGTGCAGGAGGGCTCCAGCCCAGGAGACCCACGACGCACTCTGCTGGAGAAGGTTGGTACTTCTCCAGATCCCAACAGCCCAACTGGAGCCCACATTGGCCATGCTTGGTTTAGCCCATCTACTGCCCATGGGTTGCCCACATGGGTCCCAACAACAGAGCCCATTCTGAGCCCATACTCAGCTGAAGCCCATCTGGCCCAATTGAGGCCCATATGGGCCCCACCTGGACATGTTTGCTGGGTTAGGACATTTGTGCTGTAATTAGGGGGTTGCTGATTTGATCCCCCACCCTGACGACTCAGTCATGCCCTTGAGCAAGACATTTAACCTGAATTGCCTACAACCTATGGTCAAAGGGCCCAAGTGAGCCAATGTATGGCAGCCTCACCTCTGTCAGCCTTCCCCAGGGGAGCTGTGGCTACTAACATAGCTCATCACCATCAGGGTCTAAAGGTGTGTCTGAATGGGTGAAATGACTGACTGTAGTGTAAAGCACACTGGGATTGCTGGACTTGATAAAGCGCTATAAAAACAAGGCATTTATGATTTTACTATTTTAGTTCATTTAAAGTACAGGAATACAGTCCCTGTCAAAATTCTTGTCACTTGTGTCACATTCTGTAGAAACAACAGCTTATAGCCAGACTTTTAATCAACCAATTGGTTTTAGAAATGACTCATATAAAAGCTAAGAGTTAACAAGTTATGTTCAGTATCCGAAAATAAGTTTGTTTCGCTGAAGAAAGATTGACCATTTAATGAACACAGAAAGGCCTGATTTTGACAAGACAAAAGTTTTGTCGTCTACAGAAAGTAATGTGAAAATTAAATAAACAGTTTAGGCTTTTCTGCTCTTGTGTTATTTCTGTGCGCGGTGTGTTGCGTTGCACGCTGTCGGCATTGGTCTTGGTGGGGTGGGGCCGCGCTTTTGGCCTGGGGGCATTTTGGGGGGTTCCGCGGCGCTCGCGGCCTGTTCGCGGCGGATGCGCGTGGGCCCCGCCTGTGTGCTTTTCTTGGGTGGTGCGGTCACGTTGGGTGTTGCGGTCGGGGGGCGGGGTGTGTTTCGGCGCTCTGTGGGGCCGGGGCGTTTCGGTCAGTGCCGTTTTGGGGGGGGGAAAGGGGGGGGGGGGGTGGCGGTGTTCGGTGCCCGGCCCTGAAGTAGGGCCGGGCACCAAACCTATGCCTACTACTCTCTGCCGGCGGAGCCCGCGGACTCATCCCCGCGGCTCCCCGGGGCGCCGGCATGGCGGTGGCTGGGGGGCTTCTTCGGGGATGTCTCTCCTCCTCCCTTGGTGGGGGTCTGATTTCCGGGGCTGGCCACTCCTTGGTGCCTTCGCTCTAGGGGTCCCTTTGGGCACTTGTGGCTTTGGGTCTTCCGGCGCTGGACTCAGTGCTCTGGGGGGGGCGCCTCTTCAGCTCTCCACAACCAATATTGAGCATTTTTTCTATGGATAAACTTTACATGCACAAGTTCACCCTCACAAACAACTACAGGTGCTAGGCTCCAGGTACTTAGAGATTCACTTCCATACAGAAACCCCACATTCATATCTTCAGGTAACACAGAGTACATGTCAGACTTAATAATATTACTTTAGCGATAGTTTCAAGGTGTTTGCTTTATTGTATATCTCGTACCATGTCTTTCGGTTGTGCTGTTCTTTTTTCATCTCGTTGCAGGTGATGAAGCACACTGAAAATGTTTCGTCATTGTCTCCTTTCTATCTCTTTTTCTTTTTTCCTTTTCTTCTTCTGTTTTTCTGCTCTATTTACATTGCAGTGTCCATATAAACTGTAAAACTCCCTGCATAATTATAATAAAGCAATTTATATGCATGAAACAAGTGGAGCAATATGGCAATTGCCATACTGCTCCACTTGTGAAAGTAAAATCTGTTGGGCTCTTTTTGGCACCAAGACAATTATTCTTATTGCAACATTGCCAGACAGGACACTGTAAAAAAATAAAAATAAATAAATAAATAAATAATTTACTTCAAATACAAAAACATGTTGCATAAAATCAGTGAATTAAGTAGTGGTCATGTAATGCAGCTGTAATTTGCAAGACGATTGGAGCGGGGCGGCCATATGCCTTTTTGTATCCAGTCTGCCAGACATGAATGAAATAGGTTATTCCTCAGTGTACCATTAGATGGCAGTAGTTCATAGTGTTTTGGGAAAGTTTCTTTGGCAAAAAAACAAGAACGAAGAAGAAGAAATTGTGAAGGAGAGACGGAGTTGGAAAAGACGGGCGCTTATCCTCAAGAATATAACAGCATGGACAGGTACGGCTTCATAGTTTTACTAGACAATTTTGTTTTTCTGGGGCAAGCATAAAGCCCTAAAATGACTAATTGAATTAATTATTAGCATCCCGCCACAAACTAATACATAGCTCGTTTATTTACTGTATAATTGCAAGCCCATTCTCTTGAAACTGGGGTTCGCTGCACTACTTATGTTCCCCCAGGGTTTCACTGAATGCAGAAGCGTTGTGGGGGTGCCGCGGTGCGGCTGTGCCAAGCGGTCATGGCTGGGCTGGTCGTTCAAACTTTTGTTAATCAGTGGTTCCAACCATAGCCCTATATAAAGAGTAGACCCCGCATCAACCGCTCTCGCCTATAGGGGCTGACGAGTTTTTGGGGCGCCATCTTGGGGCGGTCGACAGCTCACCTCATGTGTGAGCTCCAAGACGGCGCCCCGAGATGTGTTAAACAGGCGCGGAATCATTTTTAGTCAACTTTAACTTGCTGGATATTTAAACCAATTTTCATGTTTTTTTTTCTAAACAATTTAAAACTATACCTAATAAAACATATGGTTTGGTGCATTTAAATATGCTTAGTGTGGTCAAAAGTAATAGAATATTCTGACAGGATTTACGTATGTAGCAAAACACAGCCACTCATACATTTTTTTTTCCTTACTATATACAAAAACACAGTTATACACACACACACACACACACTTATATATATATATATCACAGAGTAGATGCAATTTTGAAGAGACTAAGTCACAACAACTTTGACGTGTAGACCTGTATCTCTCTACCTAATATAATAAAAAGGGTTAGTTATATATTTATAGTTATATAGAATTATTATATTATGTCTATGGTTCCAAACATCTCGCCACAGTACATTTCTGAAGCATTGCAGAAGGGCCGACGCAGAAGGAGTATCTGAGATTAAAAAAATAAAAGTGGGATTTATCTCTGGGTATTTATATATCTTAAAACGAAAATAAAGTGTAAATCGACAACAGACGTATTTTGACTATATTTGGTTTAATAGGCACGTAGTTACCGTCTGTCTCTGTTGCTGGTAAGTCAAATCCAAACTTTTTCAAAGTGGGAAAAAAAGTCCCAATATGACATTCATCAGATCTGGTGATACTTTAGACATTAAAAGCATCTAGTGTGTGTCGTGCTTATAAAATCTGTATAAATATAGCAAGAAATAATGCTTTTCTCTTTAGACAGACGAAACCGGGGGTCAGCAACCCTAAATGTTTAAAGAGCCATATTGGACCAAAAAAAAAAAAGAAATACATACTGTACAAATACATAATGAGCATTCCTGTTTAATTTTAATTTTCCCTTCAGCACATCCTGGAGAGAATAAAGCACCACTGGACTATAATGCTGTATGATGAGGCTTTAAATTTAAGTTCTATAACAATATCAACAAATTATATTTCATTGCATTCAAGAATAATGAAAAATATGTAATTCTTATTTTGAGGATTTGAAAAAACAAAAAACAAAACAATGGAACATGCAGAATAGGCCTCAAACAAATTCAGACCCCCCATGGAAATAAAGTTGTTGGGATCTGGAGGTTTGTCCACTTTCTCCACCAGAGGGCGCACAAGATCTCCTCGAGCCTGAGCCGACCGCACCACCTGTCTCTCATCTGCTCATCAGGAGATCTGTACTTAAGGAGGCAGAGGGCTTCACTCCAGTGCCAGAGTGTTTGCCAGTAACGGTTAGCAAGCCTGAGCCAACCTGCCTGTCTGAGAACTCTGACTTCCTGTAAACCAAACCTGATCCCGTTTTCTCCTCTCTGCCTCCCAGGTTGATTCCGCCTGAATACCTGAAACTCTGGAGAGATTCTCTGCCGGTGATCTGTCTGCTCGTTCTCAGTAGGACTCTGGAGAGCTGTCTCTGTCAAGTATCTGCCTGCCCGCTCTCAGAAGATTACTGGAAGGAAAACTCAATCTGTGATCTGCCTGCACTCAGTAAGCTCTGCCTCCGCCTCTGCCCTCAGCCTGCCGACAACCTCTGGTCCCTCAAGGTTCCCCCCCTTTGCAGCTCTGCTCCATTTCCGAACAGGTACAGACCTGAACACTCACAACCTGCAAAAGACCTGGACCTCCACTAATCTCTCTGTTCTCCTCAGCAGTGAACCCACTCGTGACCAGTCAAGCCCCCTCTTGGATCTGAACATACTTTGTACATTTATTATTAATAAATCTTTAAACTTTTTCATCTGCCTCCGAGTGTTCTGCATGTGGGTTTGACACATTAATCCGAACATGACAGATACAGGGCGCGAAGACACAAAAATATCATTACAGTAAACCCTCGTTTATCGCGGGGGTTACGTTCCTAAAGGAACCCGCGATAGGTGAAATCCGTGAAGTAGAAACCTTAATTTTTTTAAAGTTGAAATGAAATACTCCATACAACATTGAAATCAAGGAACAAAAACTTTTTACAGGCCCAAGCATTTGTTAAACAAATAAAACGGTATAAACGTTGTTGTTGTCTGTTTTTTTTTTATTTTTTTTTTTACAAATAACTACTGTACTGTACTGTAAAATAATATAGTTATCAATCAATAAGTAATAATTTTAATCATCAATACAAACTGAAGACTTAATATTGCGGGGATCAGCACCGCCCCGCCATGACGGATTGGAACGGGAGAAAATGAAAAATGATTATGAAAAAAAAATACAAAGTAGCCTACAGTAGGACAAATAGTGACTGACGTGTTCAGTTTAGTATTTCATTGCTGTTTGACGGAGCCGCTGCATCCTGACTCTGCTCTGTGGCGTTTTTTTCTTCTAAAGCCTTTCTTCTAAAGCTGGTGTGTTTTTTGGAGAGAAGAACATAGTTATCGGTAGTTGTTGTCGCTCTTTTTTCTTCTGGGCTAAAAGATCCTTATAAACCGACATGCCACCATTGATTATGTTCGACAATAAAGTTTAACAATGCATGATGCAAATCTGTGAAGCAGCGAGACCGTGAAAAGTG
Organism: Cyprinodon tularosa; assembly: GCF_016077235.1. NCBI lineage: Eukaryota > Metazoa > Chordata > Actinopteri > Cyprinodontiformes > Cyprinodontidae > Cyprinodon > Cyprinodon tularosa. The sequence goes on from NW_024038326.1 coordinate 37,058, forward strand.
AACTGCGTTATAGCGAGGGTTCACTGTACATATTTTGCAAAGGTTTTTCTTTATATTTTTTAAAAAATGTAACTAAATTTGTAATTCTTAATATTTTCGGAAGTAACTGTAACTGAATTACATATTTTCTCATTGTAACTGTAACGAATTACAGTTACTCTGTTTTTGTAATTAAATTATGTAACGTCATTACATGTAATCCGTTACTCCCCAACACTGCTTATTTATTACATGAAGTCCACAGGTATTGCTTATTCTGTGTGAATAGGGCTTTAGATTGTAACTTGATTTACTATTTTGCCTTCTTTTTCAGGGAGCTTTTGATTCATATCTATGAACAGTGTAGGCGGATATGTGAAGAGTTTGAAGGAATCCCTTCTCAAATTGACTGTAATTATCTTCAATGTTGCTACGAGGACCTGCATGCTATTGTTGTGAGATGTGTACACTTTGGCGTGTTTTCTGAGATGGATGACATCATGAACAGCATGCAATGTGTGCTACGGTCTTTGGAAGAAAAACAACCGATACAAGGATTCAAGGCTGCCAAGATTCGTACCGGGGACAGAGGACGTCCTTTGTGGGACATTTCCGGAAAACAACTCCAGTTTCTCTTAGAATTTAATTTCACTGTGAGAGAAATTGCAAAGTTGGTTGCTGTAAGCTACAGAACTATAAGACGACGGATGACAGAAAATGGATTGTCTGTTCGCATGCACTACAGTCAGATCTCAAGTGACGACCTCATCAAGGTGGTATCTGATTTCATTCAAAAGTTTCCCAATTCCGGCATAAAGACTGTTAGCGGATATCTGAACAGCATGGGATTGAGGTGGGTATTGCTACAATAAATACATAAATTTACAGACTTATTTAAATTATATATTTTCATATGAAATATTAATATTTTTTATTGTGGTTGTTAAGGGTTCAAAGAGCAAGAGTGATCGACACCTTAAGACATGTGGATCCTGTTGGTATCATATGTCATGGACTTGGTATCAATATTGTTCAACATTGATGGAAATCACAAGTTAATCAGGTTAGTCAAACATATTGCATGTCAACATTTAAAAAAAATCAATAAGAACTTTTCAAATTGTTTTTTTTTTTAGGTGGAAAATTGTGATACATGGTGGAATTGATGGGTACAGCAGAAAGATCGTGTATCTTACAGCAAGCAACAACAATAAATTCGCAACTGTCCCTAATGCCTTTCTTGGTCCTGTGGAACAGTTTGGAGTTCCTAGAAAGGTTCGCAGTGACAAAGGAGGGGAGAATATCGAGGTAGCACGTCTCATGCTTGAACATCCTCAAAGAGGTAGAGATATCCGAGATCTTTTTTTTTTATAAAGCACGACCCAATTAGATGTATCAACTTAATGTATTAGCCAACAAATTTGCATATGCCTGAAAATGATGCTGAAAATTCCCAAAGAATAATAAAACTAATAATGGGATTGTAAATTTAGGAAAAAAAGTATTTCAAACTTATTTAGACACTTCAAAATGATGCTATAGTTTTCCATGAGGAATGCGGCATTCAGAATTTCTTTATAATTGATGGGAAGCTAATCACATGTTTGGACTGTTGTTTGTACATTTCTTCATTGGATATGAGCTTCAACTTTTTCAGTTTGAAACTTGGTCACATATTTTTTATTTGACTTAGGTTAGGACTGTAGCTGGGCAACACCCAAAAAAAATTGCCAGTAAGAAGAAGTTTTTTTTATTTAATTTTTTAAAGACAAAACTATAACCTGTCAATGGGTATGAGTTGTCCTACCCATTTGTTGTGACAGAAATTGTTCTATTGATATGTCTATTTGTCATGCATTTCAGCTTTCACTTTATGTTTTGTCCCAGGTGCAAGGAGTTTCATCACTGGACGAAGTGTCCATAATCAAAGAATAGAGAGGTTATAGAGAGATGTTTGGGGTGCCGTCACCATCAACTACCATTCGGCATTAAACTATCTTGCTGAATCAACTGCTTTTAATGTTGATAATGAGATAGACCAGATAGGCTTGCATTATCTGATTCTTCCCAGAATCAACAGAGATTTGCAACTTTTTAAGCATGCATGGGACTGCATGCATGCATCAACAGAGTATGGCAAGCAGAGAAGGTCACATTTCGCATTGAATTCTCGCGTTAAGATTGAAGTTAACCCGCAAAAGACGCGCGTTCTCCTGAGATTACGCCGCTTTTTACACCGTCTTTTACCAACAAGCGCTGCCTTTTACGCTTGTCATGATAGTACCGCAAGACGCGCGTTTTTAACGCACAAAGCTCAGCTCGACTGCTGGAAGAAAAACATGGTTGGGCACACTCTCCAACTTATTGTTAACAGTGCCCTCAAAGAGCCCAGCATCAACAAAGCCACCGGTGCAGCAAGAAACTTAGTGGAGCACTTTAGGAGAAGTGAGCTGGCGAATTCAAAACTGAAGAAGAAGCAGCAACAAATGAACACAGCAGAGCACAAGCTGATCCAGGACGTAAATACGTGATGGAATAGCACGTACTACATGATGGAGAGACTCCTGGAGCAGCGATGGCCAGTCACAGCGACCCTCTCTGACCCTGAAGTAACACCTAGAGGCAAGCACTACTGTGACCTCAAACCAGAGCAGTGGGTGCTACTTGAAGAGCTGGTGCAAGGGTTGGGGCCTTTTGAATGTGCAACCGTTTTCCTCAGTGGACAGGAGTATGCTACTGCTTCATGTCTTCCACAGCTGGTTAAAGGAAAGGGAATAAGTGAGAGGTGGGAGAATCTTAACACTGTGTCTGCAGAGAGAGACAACCCACTTGTTCTTGCAGCTGCCATCGACCCAAGATTCCGAAAGATGAAGTTTATCTCCCCTGAAGATGGCACAAGGGTGCAAAGCACAATTGAAGTTCTTGCCATAAAAGAAGCTAAGGCTGAGACTGGGATACATGATGACCCTGAGCTACAGCTGAAGAGGAGGGGCAATGTCTCAGGGGTAAAGTCAGCACTGGATAACCTTCTTCAATCTGACACTGACAGCCGAAGTGAGGAAGAGGAGGAGACCCAGGAGGACCAAAAAATCCAAATGGTGAGGAGGGAAGTTCAGCTGTTCTTCACAGAGGCACCAATAGGCAAAAAGGATGATCCGCTCAGCTGGTGGAGAAAAAATGAGGGCCGTTTTCGCAAACTGTCCAATGTAGCAAGATCCCTTTTGTGCATTCCTGCAACATCCACCCCAGCAGAGCGAATCTTCTCAGCAGCAGGAAATATCTGCACGCAGAAGAGAGCAAGTCTCACACGAGACCATGTTGATATGCTGACTTTTCTTAGTATAAATAAACTGAACAACATATCCTGAGCCTCACCTTGATTTTAAACCTGGTCTGTCCACCATGACAAGTTTGTGTCCAAGTTATATCACGCAGCCCATGTTTACAACTTGAGTAAAGACAGCTCTGAATGCTTATTTTCAGCTGTATCTACTAATGTTAGTTGTTAATACCGTTAGATTTCAGACTGTTGAGAATTGTAAAGTTCTTTTGCAACAGACAGTTGACCACTGAATGTACTTCACAAAATGCACATCTTTGTTTTATTTTATGTTCTGCTGCTGCTAATGAGCCTGTTCTTGGTTTACTGGGGAAAAAATGTTTATTTGATTTTAATTTATTAATCATTTATTTGCCTGTACCAAAAAAATGGACAGAGGTTTATTTATTTGTAAATTTTACGTCTCTGTTGACTGAGCACTGTGCCTAATTGAAGTTAGGACATTTTTATTTAATTTTTGTACAAATCCACAGTATGTGCAATAAAATAAGTTGTTTTCATTGTAACCACCTTTTTTGTGTTCATTATCATGTGCCACATAATAAAATCAACTTCATTCTGAATTTAGAAAAAAGTAATAATTATCCGATTAGTCGACTAATCGTTTCAATAGTCGCTGACTAGTTGACTATCAAAATAGTCGTTAGTTGCAGCCCTAATGTCCACTTGACTGACTATGAATTTTGTCAACTGTCAGAGGAAGTATAGTCTTTGAAATGATGACACTGTTGTTCAGGTTCCATAGCAGGGACTGAGGGATGGTGTTACCTAATAAACAAAATAAGTCAACCCAGTCCACTACCTGACCATTAAAACCGATGGGGATCTGCTGGCCTGGCCTTTTCCCAGTATGAGTTCTTTTCATTACAAATATTATATACTTTCAATAAAAGCAGCATAACATGTCCATAGTAGAACCAGGCAGTATTTTAAGGACATTCCTTGCTGTGCCTTAGTTAGAACACAGGAGATATTTCCATGAGGCCTATTTAAAGCTGGAGATTAAGTACAACACCAAGAAATTTGCAATTAGTGACAGTCTGAATGGTCTCTCCCATAGCGACTGTTGTGCACGGTTGTTCTAACCTTCTCAAATGAAGACATGTCTTTACTGTTTTTTCCATTTTAAAGTTAGCTTTAAGTCCTTACTCCAGGCTAAAGGAGACAGACAAAACTGGCACATAACACACTGAGAGCTGTGTCATTACAAAGTGCATTTTAGTGAAATTGCCAGATTTTTTTTTTTATGTAATTAAAACCAGGGGACAAACAACTACAGAAAAAAAAGTCATTTTGATGTGGTAGCATCAGAAAGGAAAGAGTCAACTTTACTCCTCACAGTGAGTTAGTCCATAACCCAGTGAGTAAGACCAGTGTTGAGATTAAAGGTATTATCAGATGTCTTAGACAGCGATCATCACAAGCACAATGTAACAGAGATAAAAAGTAAACAAACAAAGCCTTAGCATGGGCATTTGTTTTCTCATGGTGCACATGCAAAATACATATCAGTGTTAAATTAGCATCCTCTAACCCATTTGAGCCATGACAGGCAAATCCCAGGATGTCCATGAGATTGTGGGTTTGACAAACAATCCCAAAAAAGGTTTGCAGAGAGCTATATACAATACATACAATAGAGAGGAGTCCTTGATCAGACCTGGAGAGGGGTTTTAGGGCTTGTGAGGGTCACTACTCGCCCTAGAGTCTTTCCTCAACATGTTGGTTTTGGTGAGGAAGCAATGTCAAAGCACTGCTCCCCAGGCGCCGTACAATGGCAGACCACTGCTCCCCAAGGGGATGTGTTAAATGCAGAGTTAAATTCATGCTCTGTACTTGTGACAGTGTAATGACAATAAAACACTAAAAAAAAAGATCAAAAGAACTATTTACAATGGGGGTGAGTCCTTACTCAGAGTTGGGGGTGGGGGGCAAGGGCCGTGAGGGTCACTAGATCCCTAGTTCTTCCTCAACGGGTGCGTTGGGTGGGTAACTGGGGTACTTGTAGGTTTTGAGGGTCCAGAGACCTGGTGTCCTTCCTCTGTTGGGTAGGGGACTGGGGCAGGGGTCGGTCATGGGGGTCGGTGGGGTAGGGGACTGGGGCAGGGGTCATGGGGGTCGGTGGGGTAGGGGACTGGGGCTACACCTTGCCAAACCCCAGTGACCCTATGATTGCGTCACGCATCATGTCTCTGAAGTCCTCCTCGTCCTCCATACCCCTTGGTATGGTAAGGGTAAGGCTACAGGTTGATGCGTACGGGAGGCGCCTCTCCCCTGGCTACTGGTTAAAAAAATCTACTTTGCAGCTCTCCGGAAACCCAAGGGGAGGGACAGCGTCAGCTCCCGTCACAAAGACCAGGAGGTCTTCAAATTTGATGTCCTCTGTTCCCTCTGCAAACACAAAAGTAATGAATTACATTCACAGTCCATTATTTTTTGCCATTTAATTTTTAAGCTGCAGAAATTACGGAAGATGAACAGTATGATTTTCTGTCTGTATCTCAAAAATCCATGAGGCATTTTTTCAAAAATCAAAGCACAAAAAAGGCTTGCAATTCAGCAGAATCATGTGGACTGTCAACAGATGGTTTGACAGACTATATGCCTGTTGACCGAGTAATTACTGCTCCTACAAACATCTGGCAATCATAACAGCTTAGTTTGTGATTGATACCAAAAAAGACTGCACACACATTGAATGGCCACCAGCCAGTCCTGAAAGAGGTACAGCGTCTTCTCCTCCTCTTCATAATTGATGTGGCCAGCATCACTCCTCACCTCCTCAAAGCGCCTCAGCATCACTTGACGGCTCAGTTTCTCACCGCTGTTGACGAACAATAGCTCGAACTGCCGCCAATTGAGGCTTATCAAGTCCCACAGTCGCCCAATTGATGCCGTCTGTGAATTGTGTTATCATGCTGGCCACTCTTGGAAGACAATAGGGAGAAATAGGGAAGACATTTTGGAGTTATGACGCGTTCACATACCAGACGTTTTATTTGTAACTTAGTTTTATATATAATTACTTATTAAAAATGTGTTTTCTAACTGTGATTTCTGTCCCTGACTCAATATTCCAGAAAAAAATGTGTAGACATGAAACACAAATGAAACAACTATTTCTTGTTTTCTGTATTTACCATGTATGTCTGCCTGAACTGAGGAGTGTCTTCAACATTTTGTATTTTATATTGTTTTCCGAAAGTATTTTACACCAAACTAAATCGCTGTAGCCTGCAGTTAGAGATAGGCTCTGTGTCTGCACCCTGATGCTCTATCTCTCCGGTTCTTGTCCCTGAAGAAAGATCACTCGGGACAAAGTCTTTAAACACTTGATAACTTATATGTATTAAATAACCAGACGACATGACAACAGATTCTGGTACAAATTGTAATCTTACTCAGATCAGAGAAATTGCTCAGAGTTTACAGAAGGCAGCTGCTCACCTCAGGGTTCACCACTCAGGAAGTGGCCCAGATTAACAATTAATAACTCATTTATACATCTCCAGTCTGCCTCATCCTCAAATTTTGCATCATAGACGTTAGCAGATGGTTAGACGTCCATGGCTCCAGCCTTATCCAAATATTACACTTCGTTCTTAGCTGAAGGACGCCGCTCTCATTCCATTTCCAAATCTTTGTCACTTCTAAATTGAAGATAAAAACTGTATATCCAGACAGAGGAACAGTCCTAATTAGATTATAACATCAGTTCTGACATGCAACAGGAAGCCAATACCAAGGTTTAATAAACTCACACGTCCAATAATAATAATTATCCTAACACTACAGTTAGGTAAATTCTGTGGCATTACGTGACCGTATATGCAAAATTTTCAAATTACATGAGTTTAGGATAAAAAAATTATGCTTTTAAATGTGGGGACAGAGAACAATAGTAACTTCTCAAATACAGATTACAGAAAGCAATAAACACAGCAAAAGCAAACTACACAAACAAACTGGAAAAATCAACGTTAAGATAACGTTAAGTGGGTCTGGCCGGCGGGGCCTTCAGGAAATTATGATCTACAAAATCAGACAAAATAACACCCCTATGATGACCAAAATATTTGGATTCAGCGTTCCCTCGCCCAGACGCGGGTCACCGGGGCCCCCCTCTGGAGCCAGGCCTGGAGGGGGGGCACGATGGCGAGCGCCTGCTGGCCGGGCTTTTACCCATGGGGCCCGGCCGGGCTCAGCCCGAAGAGGAAACATGGGTCCCCCCTTACATGGGCCCACCACCCGTGAGAGGGGCCATAGGGGTCGGGTGCAATGTGTGTTGGGTGGCGGCCGGGGGAGGGTTCTGGAACCAGTCTCCTTGAGAGGGGCTGGACATACTTCCACTCTGGAGTTGCCCACGTTGAGAGGCGCCGGGCAGGAGTGGGCATACTTGTTGCCCCCCATCTCGGTGCCTGTCCTGGAGGGTGCATGGGAGTTCGCCCAACCAGTCTACATGTGCTTTGTGGACTTGGAGAAGGCGTTCGACCGTGTCCCTCGGGGGGCCCTGTGGGGGGTTCTCCGGGAATACGGGGTGCCAGGCCCTTTGGTACGGGCTGTCAGGTCCCTGTATGACCAGTGTCAGAGTCTGGTCCGCATTGCCGGCAGTAAGTCAAGCTCATTTCCGGTGAGAGTTGGACTCCGCCAGGGCTGCCCTTTATCACCGATTCTGTTCATTACCTACATGGACAGAATTTCTAGGCGCAGCCAAGGTGTTGAGGGGATCCGTTTTGGTGGCCTTAGGATGGCGTCTCTGCTTTTTGCAGATGATGTGGTCCTATTGGCTTCATCAGGTCGTGATCTGCAGCTCTCGCTGGATCGGTTCGCAGCCGAGTGTGAAGCGGCTGGGATGGGGATCAGTGCCTCCAAATCCGAGGCCATGGTCTTGAGCCGGAAAAGGGTAGAGTGCCTTCTCCGGGTCAGGGGGGGTGTCCTGCCCCAAGTGGAGGAGTTTAAGTATCTTGGGATCTTGTTCACGAATGAGGGAAGAAGGGAGCGGGAGATCGACAGGCGGATTGGTGCAGCGTCTGCCGTGAAGCGGGCGCTGTACCGGTCCGTCGTGTTGAAGATAGAGCTGAGTCAAAAAGCAAAGCTCTCGATTTAGTGGTCGATCTACGTTCCTACCCTCATCTATGGTCATGAACTCTGGGTCATGACCGAAAGAACGAGATTGAGGATACAAGCGGCCGAAATGGGCTTCCTCCGTAGGGTGGCTGGGCTCTCCCTTAGAGATAGGGTGAGAAGCTCGGTCATCCGGGAGGGACTCGGAGTAGAGCCGCTGCTCCTCCACGTCGAGAGGAGCCAGTTGAGGTGGCGTGGGCATCTGTTTAGGATGCCTCCTGGACGCCTCCCTGGTGAGGTGTTCCGGGCACGTCCCACCCGGGGGAGGCCCCGGGGAAGACCCAGGACACGCTGGAGAGACTATGTTTCTCGGCTGGCCTGGGAACGCCTTGGGGTTCCTCCTGAAGAGCTGGAAGAAGTGGCTGGGGAGAGGGAAGTCTGGGCCTCCCTTCTTAAGCTGCTGCCCCCGCGACCCGACCCCGGATAAGCGGAGGAAGATGGATGGATGGATGGAAAATCAGACATTATATTGAACTGTGATCCCTCCCTACCTGAGCAGCTTAATGGCTTTTCTGCAGTTTCAATGCCAGTAGTGCACAAACTGTTGGGATCCAGAGGTTTGCCCACCAGAGGGCGCCGTGGATCCCTTTCTGAGAGCTTGTGCTCACCTGCAACAGCTGGTCCCCATCTGCTCATCAAGAGGAACTACTTAAGCTGGAGGAGAACTTCACTCCTGGCCAGATTGTTTGCCAGTTATGGTTAGCAAGCCTGAGCCAACCTGCCTGCCTGAATCTGACTCCCTGATAACCTGAACCTAACCTGTTTTTGTCCTCTCTGCCCTCCAGGAAGAACCCAGTCTGTGTTCAATAAACCTTTGGACTTTCCCTCTGCCTCTGTGTGTGTTCTGCATTTGGGCTAGTAACACAACCCATCATGACACAAACAAGTGTCCTCCTTCACCCACTGGGGTTGTGCCACACTCAACCTCCTCTTCCCATCTCGGAACATAAGGTGCTCAGACTGCTACAGCGGCAGAACACCAACTAGATAGCTGGCCCACTCTAATTGTGCTAATTTACTCACTGCTGACCTCAGCTAATTTACTCACTGCTGACCTCAGCCACATTTTTTACTTGTCTCTCAACTGTGCCACTCTACCTGCATGGTTTGAATCAGTTAAGATCGTGTCAGTACCCATTTGCTGTAATTTAACTTTCAGACAAATTTCTTAATAAAACGATAGAGCCATTCACTTCATTCTAACACGCCGACAGCTTCTTTATGAAACTTACGTTTCACATAACATCACAGCAAACATCACCCGTCTTAATGATTATAGATCTGTCACTCAAGGGTGTCAACCCCTCGTTTAGTCACTTGCTGCTAAACTTCCTGACTGACAGAACACAATTTGGTAAAATCCAGAACAATATTTCACCTACTAAGGTCCTTAACAGTGGCACTACACCAGGTTGTGTATTGTCACCCCTGGTCATGTATTTCTAAAATCTTATCAGAGGTCATTTCCAGTTTGTCCATAAAAATAAATACATATCATCAGAATTCAAATAGGAAATGGGGAGAGTAACGCTGTGATCCATATTTACACATTTATTATTTTTGAAATAACAGGGATATCAACTATATCTGTACAACCCATGCACTTTAATTATGTCATTGCACTTTTCAATCCCCCGTGGATTTATGTATGTATCCTCTGCCCCTAACCCCCCCATCACACCCCTTTTTTTGGTTTTTACTTGTATTGTCTTATGTGTATGAGCAAACGTGTATGAGCACTACAAAAAACATTCCTAAAAACTGTATTTTTTATTGCTGATATGGCTAAATAGACTTATCTTGAACATTTAATGCCTGAGTGACAACATCACATCTATAGATCCTTGAATGCAGGCTCAAACCCAATACAGTGGGATATCAGTAGTACAATAACTTATTGTTGCCGGTGGAAGAGGAAGTGAGCCACAATTCTTTGGGACACCCAAGGCAGGTCCGAAAGGGTGGCGCTATATATAGCGGGCACACCACATTCGGCAATCCAGTCCCCCCGACTAGACCTCAGGGCATGCAGCTCCTCTGATGAAGAGCACCTTTGGATCTGTAAAAAGTCAGAATGTGGGGTAGGGTATAAATTAAGGAAGAAGGGTAGTAGAGTACTTCTTTCGTTCTACTAAGCGTTATTTCATCAAAAATGCATGCAGTATCTGCATTATTGAAATAACCAAGAAAACAGCAATTTAATTATGACAAAGTATTTTTCCGTAGAGGTTCGATCACACCAAAAAAGATGACAATGTAGTCACCTGCTCGATACCGGCACGGCATCCTCCTCCAGGCACGACAGGTCAAGATATTCAGCGTCCCATGGCTGGCCACACATGAGCCTGTAAAGGGCAGGCAGCAAGCATCGGAGGCCTGGACCATTGTGGATCACGGACCAGGCCATCAGCTTGCCTGCAGGATAATATTTGCGGCCCTCCAACGCCTGCAGGTCGTAGCTAAACAGCATCTTTCCTGGCATGCCCTCAAAGACGCCCAGAGATCCTGAGACTTCCATCATGAGCAGTCTGCAGAACATAATGAGGGAACATGGTTTGATTTAGCATACATGTACATTTCCTTCCACAAAACATCAATGATGATAAGTAACTGATGGATTGCGTTGTGGTGATTTTGCCAGATATGATCAGATAAGTAGTCATTTTTTGTGTGCCTTTTTTTGTGAGTATGTCTTGTTGAACTCTCAGCACAATATCAAATAGAGCAAGAAGATATAAAGTGCAAAATTAAAGAAATTACCAAAGTCCCAACAACATAAAAAAATAACATAGATTATGTACTATGTAATTCAGCCATTTTTACACACCGGAAAAACTCCCTGGTGGATCCACCATAGTCCGCTGCCATCTCCTCCACAAACTCCACCGATGGCCTTTTGTGCCAGGCGAAATAGGGCTTGGAGAAGCTGCTGTGGCACTCCTCAATACCATCTTTCTCCTGGCTATGACGGACATGGTGGCATTGACATCCAGATTGTCAATCTGGAAATTTCTAATGATATCTTTGATATCCATTTGATCCTAAAACACAGCACAACACATATTTAAATCATATGACATAAAACTAATACACAATGAAAAATAGCACACCATGCTTATTATATGCTTACTACTGGGTCTTGTCGGGCTGGGGATCCCAACAGGATGACACCCCCCTCGTCCTGCTCCTCCCCCTGGATGTCCTCCATAAAGTCTTCTCTAAATAAAATACAGACAGATAATGACATCACTGACTTTGTCATATTCAACATGGCAGTAACATATTTTACAGAAAAGCATTTTGAATTGACAGTATTACAAATTGTAGGTTAGCGCCACAATAAAATCAAATATGCTGCCCGTTTTATTTTTTTATGACAAAATGTTTTATTAGTTTCTGTTTTCAGCCAAGAACAATATTTAGCCCCCCGATCCCACAATGTGTGATTTTCATGACTTCATCTTTATTTTTATATTTTTTCAAAAACGATGCATCTGTGAAGGAAGACAGGCAAAATGAACATAAGTTGCAAGTTTTGGGGTGACAACTTAAGTTTGGCAAGCTGCAGGCCAAACGTAAAACGTCATTATTTCTGTCAAAGCCTGACCATTCCTGATTGGTTTGACGCTACGCATTTGGCTGTAAAACCATGTAAAGAGGTATGACTAGTGCATTGTAAATATGTGGGAAAGTTATTCAATGTGGTCGTTTGCCCTATGAAGGGTTAATAAAAACGTACCTGACTACTGGCATTGCCAACTGAGGCTGCTGAGCCGGCGGCTGGACAGTGTGCTCCTGCCAACTGAAAAGAAATGCCAAAATAGACACAAGTTAGTACATATTCTTGCCTTTTGAAGAGTGACAAAATGGCTATTGGACTGTGGTCTTTGCCATGCTGCATATCAGGGTTTATACAGGAAGGAGGAACTCTAATTTATAGCTTTTTAATGCTCTTAGAAAAAATTTTAATGCCATAACTAAGTACCCATTAATATATATATATATATATATATATATATATATATATATATATATATATATATATATATATATATATATATATATATATATATATATATATATACACTATATATACACACACACACACACATAAATATGTATATATATAAACATGGCCACATCCTTCGTAATCGTTACCATCCACAGGCTGCAGCCATGTCCCGAATTTCTCGTTTTCCAGCCACTTATGTTGCAATTTGCATTTTCCCATTCTCTATCTTTTTCTGTGCCTGGAGCTTCTGTTCTAAAAACACATGGCTTCAGGATCAACCAGGAGCAGTTCCAGTTAAATCTGATATATTTCACCATTTTATTTTATACAGGATTTTAAATGCCATGATAATCACATTTAATGAGTTTTAATGCCAATTAAGAATTATTAAAAAAAATATTAAATTAATAACTTTTTAAGATTATTTTAAAGAATTATTAATGAAACCCTGCATAAGTATTCATGTACATGCTCATACATAGTGTCATCAACTGATGTAAAGGAAGAAAATATTCTAACATAGTTAACTTTGGAAAAAGGTTGGCTTTTGATTCTTCCCTTCCCCAGGTCCACCCGGCGAGCTGCGTGTGGTCACTATAAAAATCAGCAAGGCATGTTGACATCACAGAATTACAGAGTTTAATCCAATATAAGACAATGCATACACTTAGAAATAAGACAATGCACAAGCCTACACCAGAAACTGCAGAACAACAGAGACATACATTCCATTACCTGACATAGGAGGAAAGAAAGCAAAGACGTACAAGACATCTTTG